>NC_069500.1:1171498698-1171798698 GCF_027579735.1 Bombina bombina
CATTATTTATAGTGTCACTTTTGCTTTGTCCATATATAGATGAAGACGTGGGTACACTCCCCATTCCATAGGCAAAACCCACAGCTTTGGGTTGTCACCAAGCACTGAGAGACAGATAGGTTTACATTAAGGGCCTAATCAGTTACATTTCTGTCCCTATATAACCTATTAAGATTTGCACACAGCTAGGTTAAAAGCATAAATTAAAAATGAGTAACAACATTTGGCCAAATAGTGACAGGCAAAAACTCTCCAGCTATGATCAGCTTTAAAAACCTTATTTACAGGGTCCTCACAAAACAGCGATGTTTCGGGTTAACACTTAACCCTTACTCATGCCATTCTCTGGGTGCTGTGAACTGTGGGTGCTGTTTCCTACCTCCATATATCATCACTAGTGACAGGCCCAAAGTCATCAATATTTATTTTTTTTACCTCTGTCCCTAACCTAACACCACAAATGTTATTTTCTAACAAAACACACTGACATTCCCTGCTTCATTGGATGTAAACCTAGCTGTCTGAGTTCCTTGGAACAGCTAAAGCTTTGTGTTTGGCCAGTGCCATAGGATGTGCACCCACTTCAGTTTGAAAGTGCAGTCCACCTTCATGCTTAAAGGGACAGTCTAGTCAAAATTAAACTTTCATGATTCAGATAGGGCATGCAATTTTAAACAACTTTCCAATTTACTTTTATCATCACATTTGATTTTCTCTTTGTATTCTTTGTTGAAGGCTAAATCTAGGTAGGCTTATATGCTAATTTCTAAGCTAAGGCAGGGGTCAAGTCTAGGGGGAATGCATGAGAATGGAGTTCCTGCACTATTTTTGCAGGTGGAACTAAGTTCCCCCTGGAAAGAGAACATAAACGCTTCAGTAAACACTGCTGCTGCTGGTGGGAGGAGCTGGAGCACAGTCTGGTTAGAGGGAAAGTGTGACAGTCTAATAATGGACAGTAACACTTCCTACATTATACTAAATGCAAGCCTGCCAGTGGCCCTTCTGTGTGATCTCCCTGCACTGTGTGGAACAGATGGTGCTTATATTTCTACGTGGCTTGCTCTGGGGTTATTTAGCTCCTTAGCTCCTTAAGTGGTGAGACTCTATCAAAGAGGAAGAGTCTTAGGCCCAAAGGCAACAAGTCAATCCTTCACTGGATTTAATTTGATATCATTAACCAAAGTGTATACATTATATACATATAAATGTGTGTGAGTATAAAACAATATTAATTGCGTGCAGGGTGGAAGTCTTGGTGATTTGACCCCCACTTGAAGGCCACCTCTTATCTCAGTGCATTTTGAGAGTTTTTCACAGCTAGAGAGCGCTACTTTGTGTGTGTAATAAAGATAACACTGTGCTCACTCCCGTAGAGTCAGCAATAATTGGCTAAAATTAAAGTTTATCAAAAGAATTGTGATAATGGGGCAGTCTGCAGTCTGTACCGGTTATGAAAAACTGAGGAATGGGTAGTAAAGGCATTATCCCTTTTAGTAGACTGTGATACCTTTTAATGCACCAACAAAATCAATGTTTTGTATTCCATAAACTTTCAAGACATCAGGGGTCTCTTTTTCAGCCACTGTAAGCACAGCAAACATGGCAACATTTTGGTTAGTGGACTTTCTCAAGCCAAGAAATTAAACATGCAAAACATCTGAGTATATATACCCCTTAACTCCACTGACAGTAGGTGTACAGTATCAAAACATGTGAAATGACAGCATGCTTAATTTGTGTTCATTTGTATTTGTAGCATCTTGAAAGTGAAATGCAGAAGCAGACACAGCATAGTTTGGATGCATTTTGTGCTATCAATGCAGTTTCTTCAAGAACTCCAAGAAATTATTAATAAACAACTTTTTATATTGCTAAGACGTGACAAATTTTATTTGTTGTATAATATAAATTTGCTCACACAAGTTGGACCAGATTAATTAAGCAGTGAATGAGATATTTGTGTTTTGTAGTAAACAGTGAGAAAAGTTTATCTTGAGAATATTGTAATTAGGAATTTATATTAAAAATGGAAGCACACAATTAGCAAGAACATGGTTTAAAACAATAATGAAGAATAGAAAGAAAAGAACATTTTTTTTGTCTTTTGAGGCTTTTTCATATATTTGTTTCTGTTTTGTAATAAATGACATTGTACTAAATATAAATTAGAGTGGTATTAAAACAGTTCTGTTACCTGGGTCAAGAAGATGAAATTGTTGCATGATACTTTATGATCTGTGATGTTGTATAAAAGTGAAGATTACTTTCTTAATGTAAGAAAATGAAGTTGCTTGTAGTAGATGATGCTTTTAAGAGAATAACATAAGCATCTGTCAATGGTTAGGTGAAAAGCTTTTAAACCCCTAAAGGTTTCATTTTCAAAGAGTCAGCCACGGAATAAGTATTAACTATTTATCAAAAGCTTGCTAGAAGCTTGACACCTGTATATGAAAAATCTGATCTTTGTCATAAAGTATATGACACATTCAAAAGCTTATACATGAGCTATCAGGTCGCTACATGGGTTCTGTTGCATGCAGCAAGGGATTTAGTTATTTTTTCTCCCATGTTAACTGTTTTGTTTGTGTTTTTATTAAGCTGGTACTTGTACTGTGTGCCACAAATATGCAGCCAAATGTAACAATACAACTTTTACACGCTTGTCTTTCATGTCCAAGATAGAGAATTCATTTAAAACACCTTTCCAATTTACTTTTGCCTATTATCTTATTTGCTTTGTTCTCCGGTTATTCTTTGTTAAAAAACAAAGGCTCAGAAGCTGCATCCAAATCTTCATTAAATGTAGCAAATCTCCATAAATGTAGTCCTTTGAGTGTTACATTTTGTCACTTAAAAATTAAAAGTCCTAGGGCTCCATGTACGAAGCAGCGAGAGCTTCTCCGGGGGGCCCTTGCGATCATGCTTTCTGCAATGTAAGAAGCAGTGGTCATTAGACCGCTGCTTCCTACACCCTACGCCACCTCTGAGGTGGCAAGGGAAAATTGCTAGCTCTCTGTGACTGACAGCCCCTTCAGTCGTACGATTGGTTTATGCGAATGAAGGGGCGGACATTACACACTGCGAGGAGTGTGTAATGATACATACGGGCTAGCGGACTAACAGATCTGCTGCCCGTATGTAGCGAAGGCGGGCAGACAGCTTTGCAAGTTGCAAAGCTGTCCACCCGACTCTTAGTACATGGAGCCCCTAAACTAGTGTGTACTTATTTATTTTAGCAAGCTTTAATCTAAGTTAAGTAATTTGCAGAACATTTATATTTATAAGTAAAGTATTTTAAATGCATGAATTAATTTGCCATATATAGGTATGCTAAACACTGGATACATTTACTAAATGATCTCTTAAAGTGAATGTAAAGTTTAATGAATAAGTGCCCGTATCGAAAACTTTCATTAAACTTTAAAATGAAGCTTCTTTTTTAAAATACTTACCTTTCTTTATGGAAAACAGACCGTCGAGCCTCTGCCCTCATCTCCTGCTGTAGTTAGCATATCGATGGCGAATCCAGCTTCCTCCAAACGTTATGTGCCTACTTTGGTGTCCAGCTCGTGGGGCCATGCAACATTTGGAGGTAGCCGGATTTGTCATCGCTGTGCTAACTACAACAGGAGCTGTGGACGGAGGATCGCTGGTCTGTTTTCCATAAAGAAAAGGTAAGTATTTTAGAAGCATCATTGTAAAGTTTAATGAATGAAAGTGCTACTGTTTTTAACATTAGTTTTAGATACCGGGCACTTATTCATTAAACTTTACATTCACTTTAAGCCTCTCCAGCTCCACTTTATATTGAAGTAGAAAAGTAAAGAGTAGGACTTGTGGAACTGAAGAGGTTGGTGAAACCAAAAAAGCTGGTAACTATTTAATACTTCTCTCTCTCACACTCTCTCTCTGGGGCCTATTTATCAAAGGTTTTGCGGACCTGATCCGACAGTGCGGATCAGGTCCGCAAGACCTGGCTGAATGCAGAGAGCAATACGCTCTCCGTATTCAGCATTGCACCAGCAGCTCACAAGAGCTACTGGTGCAACGCCACCCCCTGCTGACTCGCAGCCAAGCCAGCAGGGAGGTTTCAATCAACCTGATCGTACTCGATCGGGTTGAATTTCATCGATTCCTGTCAGCCAATCAGATTGAGCTCGCATTCTATTGGCTGATCGGAACAGCCAATAGAATGCGAGCTCAATCTGATTGGCTGATTGGATCAGCCAATCGGATTGAACTTGAATCTGATTGGCTGATTCAATCAGCCAATCAGATTTTTTTAACTTAATTCCGATTGGCTGATAGAATCCTATCAGCCAATCGGAATTCGGCGGACGCCATCTTGGATGACGTCATTTAAAGGTACCTCATTCCAAGTTCAGCAGTCGGCCGGGATGGATGCTCCGCGGCGGCGGAGCGAAGAAAGAAGATTGAAGATGCCGCCGGAAGAATGAAGACTTTGCTGCCGCTTGGAGGAAGACGTCGCCGGAGGAAGAATTCTTCTTTGCCGCTTGGAGGATGACATCGCCGGAGGAAGAATTCTTCTTTGCCGCTTGGAGGAAGACATCGCCCGGATCGGATCAGGAGTTCGGCCCGGTGTGGTGAAGACAAGGTAGGGAGATCTTCAGGGGGGTAGTGTTAGGCTTTTTTAAGGGGGGTTTGGGTGGGTTTAGAATAGGGGTATGTGGGTGGTGGGTTGTAATGGGGGGGGGTATTGTATTTGTTGTATGCAAAAGAGCTGAATTCTTTGGGGCATGCCCCACAAAAGGCCCTTTTAAGGGCTGGTAAGGTAAAGAGCTTTGAAATTTGTTGAATTTAGAATAGGGCAGGGAATTTTTTTTATTTTGGGGGTTTATTATTTTATTAGGGGGCTTAGAATAGGTGTAATTAGCTTAAATATCTTGTAATCTTTTTTTTATTTTTTGTAATTTAGTGTTTGTTTTTTTTTGTAATTTAGTTTAGTTAATTTAATTGTATTTTTAGATAGATGTTTGTAGTTTATTAAATGTATTGATAGTGTAGGTGTATTTGTAACTTAGGTTAGGATTTATTTTACAGGTAATTGGGTAATTATTTTAACTAGGTAGATATTAAATAGTTAATAACTATTTAATATCTATTATACCTAGTTAAAATAATTAACAATTTACCTGTAAAATAAATATTAACCCTAACATAGCTACAATGTAATTATTAATTATATTGTAGCTATCTTAGGGTTTATTTTATAGGTAAGTATTTAGATTTAAATAGGAATATTTTAGTTTATAAATGAATTAGATTAATTTAATATAAATTTAGTTAGGGTTAGATAGAGTTAATATAGTTAATATAAATACTATAGTAACTATATTAACTATATTAACCCTAATATAATTAGGGTTAATATAGTTAATATATATAATGTAATACCTATATTAACTATAATATACTTAGGGTTAATATAGATAATATAGCTGGCGGCGGGGTAGGTAGATTAAATTAGGGGTTAATCATTTTAATAGAGATGGCGGCGGTGTAAGGGGCTTACATTAGGGGTTAATAATTTTTATATAGGTGGCGGCGGTGTAAGGGGTCAGATTAGGGGATAGATAAGGTAGATGGCGGCGGTTTTAGAGGCTCACAGTAGGGGGTTAGTTTATGTAGATGGCGGCGGGGTCCGGGAGCGGCGGTTTAGGGGGTAATAACTTTATTAGGGATTTCGGGGGGGGGGGGGGATCGCGGTTGACAGGGAGATAGACATTGCGCATGCGTTAGGTGTTAGGTTTATTTTAGCAGATCGCGGTTGACAGGGAGATAGACATTGCGCATGCGTTAGGTGTTAGGTTTATTTTCTAGTTATTTTAGGGAGTTACGGGGCTCCAATAGTCAGCGTAAGGCTTCTTACGGCTGCTTTTTGTGGCGAGGTGAAAATGGAGTAAGTTTTCTCCATTTTCGCCACGTAAGTCCTTACGCTGCATATTGGATACCAAACTGCGCGGGTTTGGTATACCTGCCTATGGCCCAAAAAACTGCGGGCGACGGCAGAAATATACGGGCGTAACTTCTAGGTTACGCCGTATATGTGATACCAAATCCGCGCAAATATTGGCGTCACCGGCTTTTGCGGGCGACAATTTATATCAGATCGACCCCTACATATCTGTCCCTATTGGGCCTCATCAGAGTAAAACAATATATTTTTTTGTGAAAAAAACAACAACAAAATGAGAGGGGCATCTGGAAAGCCTAATTTACTCCAGTAAAAAGTTTGGATTGACTTCTACAACTAAGGCAATTTATAGGGGGAATTTGAAACAAACACAGTGTCACTGCATTGAGAACATTTTTACACAATATGCATTTTGATTTATTACAAAACTACAGAAAAATTATTATTATCAGATATATGTAGAGCGCCAACAGATTCTGAAGCGCTAATTATGTTTTATATCTTTATAATGATACTAATAAATTACTGGAAATGTATTGTTTTCAAAAGCATTAATGTTAAAAAGTATCCTTTGTTTAAATAATAGGAGCCAGATTAAAAGTGGTGTGCTATTTAGTTCTTTCACTTGAGCATTAAGATCGCCAGAAGTAAAGATCTTGCGTGTGTGGGTTAAAGCTTGTATTACAAGTATAAAGTAAAACTTTACTTTGAGAAAGAAATCTAATGCACGCTAACTTCAGGTCTTCAGATATTGCGACTACGTTTACTTTCAACTTGCGTGTTACTTGTAGTCCAGCCTTATATTTTTTGTTATTTAGAAATGTCACCATGTTTCTTATCCACTTCTGCCTTTTCTTATTGGTTGTCATCTCATCCACATTTTTGCTGTAAACTTTTAGGAATCACAAATACAATTACATAATAATTATATGTCTCACTCAAAGTGGCTAAACAGTCACTTAAAAGTGTCAACCTAGATATGAACCTATTTATCAGAAAGCCTGTGAGTGTATAGTACATGCACATACTGAAACAGTTAGGGCTAGATTACAAGTCAAACACCAAATTATCACGCACCCATAAACAGGCAAATTTTCCGTTTGTGGGCATGCAATAATTAACCAGCTATTACAAGTGGCTGGTTATTGCTACTGCAAGCTCACGGTAGCAATTAGTGCTTATAAAATTAACCAGACATCAGGTCTCTGGTTAATTTTAAAAATGTGCTCCAAATGCCACCAAAATACAGTGTAAGGTATTTTATTTAAAAGTAAAGATAGCAGAATCTTTATTTTTTAGTAAAATAACTGCACTAGGCAGTATTTTGTGGCTAAAGTTAGCTGGCGGAAGTGGGGTGTTCAAGTGCCTTCACATTGTGGTCTATGGGAACTGTGTGTTTCCTGTAAATATATATATATATATATATATATATATATATATATATATATTTACAGGAAACACACAGTTCCCATAGATAGTTCCCATAGTATATATACACATTTTAACACATAAATATATATGTATATAATCATATACATATATATATATATAAATTATAGCACAGCATCAGAACGAGGCTCCCATTTGAACCTATGGAAGTGCGCTCTCATCAGAGCAATGCTTCCTTGTAATGCTCATGTGAACTCACGTTCACATTGCGTTCCACTTGCAATACCAGTGTGATTGTAATCTAGAACTTAGGGAATCCACGTAAAAGGACATTCTAAAGCAAAAGGGCATGCTCTAATTCAAGCCATTTTTGCATTAATGATTCTAGCTACTATTCTTTAGTAAGGCTTCACCTGTGTTTAACCCCTTTGTTGTACAAATCAGTAAATGTTGCTAGGAATCCCTTGCGGGGCAGGTTCTCATGTGAGCCTGCTTTCGCAATGTAAGAAGCAGCGGTCTTCTTACCACTGATTTTTACTAGACATGTGAACTAGTGAAATTCTCAGTTCAGCCGAATATTGTGTTCTGAATATTCAAAATACTAAGGTTTGCGAATATTCCATGCCTGTTATGTTCGGTATTCATCTAGTTTTTTTTCTTAAACAAATTTACCAATTCCACTGCTACAGGTGAAAAAGCTCAGGGATTAAAATACTTACCTAAGTGCTCTGGAGGTCTGCACTAACCTGCTACTTTTCTTCACAGAGCCCTGGCTGCACTTACAGGACGCAATCTCCTTTAGTGCAGGCTATGTGAGCATCCGGTTAGCTCTAATGGGTCACTATAAAGAAGAGGAGCAGGTAAGCATGACTTTCTAGTGCAATTAGGTTACTATTGTTAACTATTTTAAGGAAACTAAAGTCTATAGATTAGCACATGTGGCCCATATTAGTTGTCGAAGGTCAGTAATGCAACGTTTACATTCTTTAATGTATTATAGCCTATACTATTTCCATTACAACAAGACACATTATACCTGAGAAAATTACAACAATTTTTTATGAGTAAATAGACACACACAGTATATATGGCTGTTTGTTGATTTTTATGTTTTACATGTTATCTAATGGTTTTTAATAATTTCTTTAAATAAAGTTTTTTCATTTTTTTTTTAAACCATTTCTCCTTTTTTTTGTTCTAGAGATGTGGGATTACAGGGTGTGTCTAATATGTATGTATATATATATATATATATATATATATGTGAGATCTTTTTAGCAAGTGTAATTTTGTTGTTGATTTTAGGCCTGATATAACAGCCCATGTGAGGCTGAGAAATCACCTGTTTTTTATATGTTTTATTAAAAGCTTGCTGTACTTTACTCTCTGAATGACTAGATGTTCACTGCTACCCCTTAATATTGGAAGTTTGTCAGGTTATTCAGTTTGCTAGACAACTGAGAGGTTACATCTTCCCCATACAGCACTCTAGGGTGCTTTTCACTTGTAAGTTCCTACAAAGTACCTTCAAATTGATCTTTGATCGCTCTTACCTGACTGTTTCTTGTCTTCTAGAGCTTTTTTACCAGGAGGTTTGAACACACACTTGTTTTTTTTGTATGTCTGAGAAAGGGGCTAAACCCCTGAAAACGTTCACTATCTAGGAAATAAACCATTGAAAAGACCTGGTGAGTGCACTCTTCTTTTGCTTCTACAAATTCTGTCTGCTGCACCCCAGGCATTGGTAACCTGTTATCTGGAGTGCTTGTCTTCTCTGCTTTATAAATATATATTTTTTAATATGTATGTATGTATGTATGTATATCTATCTATCTATCTATCTATCTATCTATCTATCTATCTATCTATATATATATATATATATATATATATATATATATATATATATATATATATATACTTTTATTTATTTACCTCTGTTTGGTGGGTGCCCCCTTATTTTCCTGTTCTTGTTGACATTTTCAAAATAGTCTATGTAAATGTTTGCAATTGTAAAATATTTGTATGTATGTTTTGTTATGGTATATTAGCTTCATTGGATAGAAGGAGTGGTGTCTCGAGGGGCTGGCCCTTGGTAAACTAGGGTGTTCTAGAAGCGTGGTTGAGATTTATCACATGCATTTAGATGCAGCATGTGGAATTCATAAAGACTCTCCCTTGTGAAAAATCTTTTCTTGAGGTTGTACCTTGCTATTTTTTTAACTATTTAAAAAATTATTTATAAAGGTTATAAGCAAAAACATACCAACAAATTATAATCAATAATTATTGTTGCTACGCAAGCACAATGTCAATCCTCTAGGGTACTTGGGAGACAAACATATCTTATTAATATGTTCAGAATGCTATCAACACAATCTTCAAATGATGCAAAAATATGGACTGGCTCATACCAACTACAATACTAGAAACAGCTTGAAAAGAGCCAGTTGCCATAAAATGTAGACAGGCAAGTAGCATAGCATCCCTGGAATTTCTTGTTTATGTGAAGTCAGAGGTTCCAAATTTTCACTATTTTTACTATAAAGCTGTAACATAGAGTCTTGGTTCAAACAAAATCGTTGACATATTTCTCTATTTGTAAGGGCATGCAATCCAGACCGAGAAAGAAAAAAAAAACAGGGTATTCTTAGACATCTTCTTACAGGTTAAACAACTGATATATTCTAGTTGTCTCTTTCAAGCCACCTTCTGTGTCTCATAAGGAGCCATGACTTAAAAAATATCATGAAAGCATCCATTAACTGTAGATAGCAGTCTTACTGAAATCTGACAGTAAAATATGTGATCCTAGCATTTTATAGCAAAAACTACACTTTGTTTTGGATAGATATATCTTACCATTATTCCCTATGGTATTTGCGAGCTCTTAGGTCATGGATCTCAAGCAGTTAACAAAGAGATACCAACTTAAACATGCAGCCTAGGTGGGAGATATGTAGCATAAAGAATAACTAACAGCAATTACATAATAATAAAATCAGCATCCAATTTAGGGAAAGCACTAAACAGAAATAGTACTGTTGTTTCAATTTCAAGCAAAAGTCCTAGCTACATCATGGTATCTGATTAGTAATTTCAGTAAAAAGCAAATATGAGCAAATGAGTGCTGAAGGGGCAGGAAAAGGTAGTGTGAAGTATGAAGTCCAATGTTCCCTATGAGACCCCAACCAAAACATCCCCTGGAACAAAGGATTAACATGCAAGTCAGTGTTTACCATCAAAGTCTCACAAAAAACCCTCTCTATGGCAAGGAGAAGAAGGCTGTAGCTTGATTAGAATGACACTGGTGATCTGCAGCAGTCCCAATGTTTCAGATCTCCATTTCAACACATTAGTCTCTATCTTCTCATCATCCACGGTTGCCAAAGTTACCTCAACAGGTCTGCATCCTTGGTGGTTTAGAAAAGAAGGTGGTGGTGCAGAGAAACTTTCCCCCTCCTTTATCTTTGTAAGAATCATGTCCCAGTGCTCAGCCATTTTTGAAAGCATTGGTGGGTTTGCAGAAGAGGGGTCTGTATTCAGAACATGCAGATTCATTGTTAGAATCTTTGATGAAGCATCCACATCTGGTGAAGGGATATTATGACCGTGTCTGAAATTCATCATCAAATTAATAATTTGAGGTGGAGTTCCATAGTTTTAGAGATATATCCCTCATGTGCACCTCCAGTAATTCACAAAGCTCTGTGTAGAAATTCTACATCAGTTTAAGAGGTAAGGTAAAATTGAAAGCAGATCCAAAGTGTAAAATAGTGGGCAGTAGATATGAGCATGGCGAAAAAATTCGGTTCGGTTCAGATCGATTCGGATTTTTTCGAATTTCGGTTTGAATCAATTTGTTTCGGATTTGTTTCGGATTCATTCGGATTCAAATAAATTTGGCTGGATTCGGTTCGTAAATTTGGAATTTCGGTAAGTGTTAGGTGGGATTAGACTTTAATCTGATATGGTTATATGTTTTTATCTTTTTCTTTTCTTTTGCTTTCCAGTTGTAATGTTGCTGCATTTTTTTTACCCAAAAGATAATGTTTCAACTGGTCTCATTGAATTTACACCATTGCCATTAACCAGGTTATTACATAATAACAATTTCTAAAAACTTTCTAAACATTTGCACCATATTTTTACTTGTATTTATAAAGTTCTCAGTTAAGTCCACAACAACACATTATTAATTGTTATATTTATTATATCTTTAAAAAATATTTGGGAATGTGATAAAAATATATATTACCTGATTTTTAAAAATTAGAATGTTTGAGAAGCACCTGTAGTGTAGGCTTGGTCACATGAAGGAATAGACTTAAAGCATCCTGGACTTATACATCTGAAATAATTGACAAGCCCTGCTTTTATATAATTGGTTGGACGAGATCAAGGCTACTTAAATCCTTGCAGCATATGCTCCTTTGTGGTCATTGAAAATGGGAGGACGGGTTCCCTGCTTGGGAATGTTGTCCTTCCACATGTTTAAAAAGGGTGGGTGTAAAAAGTATAAGAATGAACAGTGGAAAAAATCCTTGCAATGTAATTTCTTTTATTATTTTGAATGCTTACCTATAACTTAAATTGTGAAACTTTCATTTACACCCCCCACCCATACCCAGAGAAGCTGAAAGGTATCCTTTTACTCTCCACATTCTACACAGTGATTGTTTTATATGTGAAGGAACCCATTTATTACAGTCTCTGATTAACCACATCAAGGGAGGTAAGATAAACTCAAGAGGCTTTTCAAAACTATTTGGAAATATTTTGAAATGCAGTGCATATTTGAAGCTCAAATGTGACAACTATGGTATGGTATTGTTTTAGAACTGTAGGTTGTCTTGCAATAGGAAATCATAAAAGTTATTCAAAAACTATATAAATAGCTATATGAAAAATGACAATGTATTTAGCTGCCGATATATTGATATAAAATATGCTTAAAATTACTTGGAAAAGTTTCCAACTCAAACATGCATGTATTTAAGAATTCAGTAAAATGTTTTAGTTGCAGGTAACAAATTTAGAAATGGAGATTATTTAAGTATATCAAGATCTCAGATATGGTAAAAGATTGTAAAAAGTCTATATATTTTCTCAAATGTGGCAAGAAAAAAAAACTTCTACCAGCATGGTGTTATTAAATGCAAACTCTTATATTTCCTTTATGTACACAATCAAATAGACGTCTCCATTTAATAGTAACAAGTAGAATAAATTGCAGCAATTTAGTTTTTCTAAATGGTTGCTTAATTAGACAAATTTTTTGATTGCTGACCAAATTGAATCAAACCAAGCTACAACAGTGCAGGAAATAACTTGAATTAGCTTAAATGAAAAAGGAAAGCTATTTCACAAATAGATTGTGGATTAATAGTTTCCAGAGTTACTGGTATGAAAAAATAGATATTAATTAAGTGTTATTGGTATTATATGTTATATTATAAATTATATTTAGTTTACAAACTATGTATTAGTCATATATAGAAATGTATATTTACCAGCATCTCAAAGTACTCAAATACAAATGAAATGATGTTTTTAATTTAATAAATGATTAATGCTTATTGAGAGTGACTGACAATGGGCCCCATGATGCGTCTTCGGGGCTTGAACATTTCAGGCTTGTGCGAACAGGCCTGTAAAGCTAGTCAAGTAGCTGTGGTCTTAAGGCCACTGATGCTTAGCCTCTCTGGTACCTCAAGGGTTGCAGAGTTAAATCATCACAATAAGATTCGGTTAGTTTGATTGACAATCCCTGCTCTCATGCTATTGGTTGCATGAGAGCAAGGGGTGTAGCTGCACAAGCAATTGCTTGTGTAATGTTAAATTTGTACAGCAGATGTTACCCATTTGCTACGATGCCTGGAAGATGAGGTTTCTGGATGGTAATACCAAGAATCAAAGTCACATGCTGGTTTTACAATGAATATTAAAATACCAACGGCTAGATTTAGAGTTTTGCATTAGAAGGGGTGCGTTAGCTACGCGTGTTTTTTTCCCCCCGCACCTTTTAAACAACGCTGGTATTTAGAGTTCTCTGACGGGCTGCGTTAGGCTCCAAAAAGGGAGCGTAGAGCATAATTTACCGCCACTTCAACTCTAAATACCAGCGTTGCTTACGGACGCGGCCAGCTTCAAAAACATGCTCGTGCACGAATCCCCCATAGGAAACAATGGGGCAGTTTGAGCTGAAAAAAACCTAACACCTGCAAAAAAGCAGCGTTCAGCTCCTAACGCAGCCCCGTTGTTTCCTATGGGGAAACACTTCCTATATCTGCACCTAACACCCTAACATGTACCCCAAGTCTAAACACCCCTAACCTTACACTTATTAACGCCTAATCTGCCGCCCCCGCTATCGCTGACCCCTGCATTTTATTATTAACCCCTAATCTGCCGTTCCGTACACCGCCGTAACCTACATTATAGCTATGTACCCCTATTCTGCTGCCCCTAACATCGCCGACCCCTATATTATATTTATTAACCCCTAATCTGCCGCCCCCAACGTCGCCGCTACCTTACCTACACTTATTAACCCCTAATCTGCCGACCGGACCTCGCCGCTGTTCTAATAAATGTATTAACCCCTAAAGCTAAGTCTAACCCTAACACCCCCCTAAGTTAAATATAATTTAAATCTAACGAAAAGAAATAAATCTTATTAAATAAATTAATCCTATTTAAAGCTAAATACTTACCTGTAAAATAAACCCTAATATAGCTACAATATAAATAATAATTACATTGTAGCTATTTTAGGATTTATATTTATTTTACAGGCAACTTTGTATTTATTTTAACTAGGTACAATAGCTATTAAATAGTTATTTACTATTTAATAGCAACCTAGTTAAAATAATTACAAAATTACCTGTAAAATAAATCCTAACCTAAGTTACAATTAAACCTAAAACTACACTATCAATAAATTAATTAACTAAACTACCTACAATTATCTACAATTAAATCAACTAAACTAAATTACAAAAAAAAACAAACACTAAATTACAAAAAATAAAAAAAGATTACAAGAATGTTAAACTAATTACACCTACTCTAAGCCCCCTAAAAAAATAACAAAGCCCCCCAAAATAAAAAAATGCCCTACCCTATTCTAAAATAAAAAGTTAACAGCTCTTTTACCTTACCAGCTCTTAAAAGGGCCTTTTGTGGGGCATGCCCCAAAGTAATCAGCTCTTTTGCATTTAAAAAAAAACATACAATACCCCCCCCCCCAACATTACAAACCATCACCCACATACCCCTAATCTAACCCAAACCCCCCTTAAAAAACCTAACACTAAGCCCCTGAAGATCTCCCTACCTTAGCTTCACCACCCCGGGTATCACCGATCCGTCCAGAAGAGGGTCTGAAGTCTTAATCCTATCCGGCAAGAAGAGGTCCAGAAGAGGCTCCGAAGTCTTCAGCATTATTCAATATACAGTTATACAATTCAAAAGCTTAGCAGTTATCTAGTCATTCCTTTAACTATAAGGGAAGAAGGTTGAAGGAGAGAAAAAAAAGGGAGATTGGTAATTTTTATACATATGCAAGTGTGTCGGCATTGTCTATCTGTTTGCGGCTGCAGACCACTCTCCAAACATGAGTTTGTGAATCTTAGCTTTCCGCTATTGTAAATAATGCCTCTCCAGGTAATGTATTGGATACTTGTTGTGGGATGAGGGCCTTTGCACAATTAAGGAAGAGGAATAGAAGGGAATGTTTGCCTCTGTGATCTTAGGCAGTTGGTGAAAGATCAAAATGTTGGAGTTGAATGGTATATGAATTGAGAATTTATCTCTAATGTATGTAATAAGTATGAAGTAATTTTATCACAGCCCCACCAGATGTAAAAAGGTCTGCCTCTTCTTCACAGCACCTTCAGCATTTTCCGTTTGTTTTTTATATATTTTCTTAATCCTGCTTGGGGTCAGGTACCACCTCGATAGGAGTTTATAATTCATTTCTTGAGTGTTTGCTGATATTGAGGATGTTTTGTGAGCTTGGAAAATTTCCCCCAATCCTTAGCATCTAACTGCATGTTTGGCAGCATGCCATCTATGTGTGTATGAGGGAATGTGGTGGAATTAGTTTATATATTATGGAAAGTGTATGCCTCCTTATATTCTCAGTTAAGCACAGACCCTCAAAAGGAGTAGGTTGCCTCATCAGCTTGTGCCTTTGGCTGTGGGTTTTTAAGTAGTGTGAAATCTGTGTATGAGAGTACCAGGAGTTGAGAGCAAAAGTGTCTATGTCTGCTAATTCTTCTATTGGGATTAGCTTGCCGTCTCTTATAATGGATCCTATTGCACGGTGTTTGATGTGACAGTTGGTTGGGTCAGTGCAACTTTGTCTGTGTATCAGGATGTCAGGGTTTTCTTTGAAAGGTGTTAGAGGA
Organism: Bombina bombina; assembly: GCF_027579735.1. NCBI lineage: Eukaryota > Metazoa > Chordata > Amphibia > Anura > Bombinatoridae > Bombina > Bombina bombina. The sequence goes on from NC_069500.1 coordinate 1,171,514,440, forward strand.
GATGATATTGAGGAGAGATGTGATGAGGTGTTAATTAACGTATCCCATTGGTTAAATAGCTCGTCAAGAAGATAGTATTTTTTTATGTCTGTGGGTCTTTTCTGAGAGGGAATCTATGCCAAGGATCCCATGTTTTCTAGACATAGAATATCTACATCTAATTGAATCCATTATTTCTGAGAGGACCGGGAGCACTATTCGGGTATGCATTGGAGGAGTGTGGAGAGTCTGTATTGGTGTAGGTTTGCTACTCCCAATCCTCCTTTATCCCTTGAGAGAAAAAGAGTCCCCCTAGGGACTCTGGGGTTGATTTTATTCTAGATGAATGTTTCTATTTTGGCTTGCAAATTTGAGAGAAATTTATAGGGTAATGGTAGTGATACTGTTTGAAAAAGATATAGGATACGGGGAATAACATTCATTTTTAATATATGTATTCTTTCGAGCCAAGAGGATAATTTGCCGTTCCACCCTGATAGGTCCCTCAAGATTTCCTGTTGGATGTGTGTATAATTAACTTTAGCCATATCCTGTGGATTTGCTGTGAGATAAATTCCTAGGTATTTAGCTTGTGAGATTGTATTTTGAGTGGGCAGTAGGAGGGGACATTTGACACGGTGTCTGCTGGAGTGTTAATTTTGAGGAGTTCCGATTTTGAAAGATTAAGGTGGAAGTTTGAATGTTTAACGTATTCCTTAAACTCCTTAAGTAATGTGGGGAGAGAAGTATCTAGATCAGTTAGTGTTAAAAGAATATCATCGGCGTACAACGCCGCTTTATATTCTGTAGTTTGAGTGATAATACCTTTAATATGATTATTATTTCAAATTTTGTTGGCAAGGACTTCTATGTATTTGCCTTTTTTTAATTTGGATTTGCAAACCATTTTAAGTGTTAAAAAAGAGTTCCCAAGAAGTCCCAGCAAGAAAAATAAGGAGTGCTTGATAAAATTATTCCAAAAAACTTATTGAGTATCATTTAAAAATGTATACAGGAAAAGGCAGACTCCATATATAAAATATGAGAGCTCAAAAAAACGTCTGACCGGTTTCAGCCATGCTGGCTGTAGTCGTAGACATAAAATACAATAGCAGGTGTTGCTTATTTAAAACCCTTAACCCCTCCCTTAGGAGGTGTATAAGAGCAAAAGCTCACATAAATTAACCCTTAATAGCGACACTCAATATATATATGACATACCAACAAAGACAATAGTTAATGTTGACTTAGCACAAATATTGCTATAATGTCATATATATATATATATCAGATAATATTTGAGATGAAAAGTAGGAACAATAATTAATCATATAAACTTAGAAAATAGAAATGTCAAAATAGAGCATATATACACTTCATATTACAGAATACCATCAAACAATCTTATAATGGTGTACAAAATATAAATGCAAAAAAATAAACAAACAAATAAATAAATAAATAAATCATATGTACAAATGAATTATAAATATCAAAAACTAGAATATCTAAATAAAGCATGCTAATACTTCATAAAGATGATACTATCAAATCTAGTATGATGGTGTATTAAAAGTGTGTAGAAAAATAGATAAATTAATCGTATGTACAAAAGCTAAATTGAGAGTATATATACTTCATAGTGGTGATATTGATCCAGTAATCATACTTCAGATATCTATTAAAATATAATTATAGACATGTAAAACGATTCTTAATTGTTTGTTTCCCTGCACATCTTGAAAATGTCAGCTGGAATTTATGCCATATTCAGAACTTACATCTTCATGTGTTAATACGCATTTTTGTATATGTTACTAAACCTCAATAAAAATAAAGTTTTTAAAAAAAAAAATTATCATTATAGATATAAAATAATGATTTATCAAAAATATGAATACGGATAAAGTTATATATAGTAAATATTTCATGTGTCATAGGGAGTAGAAAGAAGAAGAAATTTGTGTGCAAGAGTAACTGAATGAACTATCTCAATCAGTGTTGCCAATAATTAATAATGTTGAATTGAATCCCACAGGTAGCAGGCAACCGAGTTTATGGATCCAGTATATTTCTTGTCTAGAGAGTATACGGAATTTGTCACCACCTCTTGGGGGTTTGACTATCTGTTCTATTGCCTGCCACCTGAAGGATCCAACATCCCCATTATGAACTTCCAAAAAGTGTTTAGATAACGCTGACACTGCTCTCTCATGAGAGATATGGGACAGGTGTTCTTTAATTCATGTCCCTACCTCTCTAGTCGTTCTTCCTACATATTGTCGACAGCACGACGTGCACTCAATAAGGTACACCACGTATTTACTACCACATTTAACACATCCTTTGGTCTCAAACGTTTCTGTATTTGTGGCTGAAGAAAAAGTAGTAGCTATTCTAATGTGATCACATGAGCCACAGGACCGTTTGCCACATTTAAAGGTACTTTTGAAGTGTAACCATGAACTCCTACTTTCCTCACCTTTGAGTAAACTCGGGGACAAAAGGTTTCCAAGGGTCAAATTTCTTTTGTATACAAAGTTGCAACCATCATTAATCACTTTGCCTAGAGTCTTATCCCCACTCAAAATTGGAATTTTTTTTCTAATGATATTGCATACCTGATGGTACTGGTTAGAGAAAGCTGTCACTAGGGTCGGTTTATTGCGAACCTTAGGTGTTGCTTTAACTGTTTGATTAGTCTGTGAAAACAATTTGGGCCTGTCTATCTGATCTATTTCATGATGTGCTCTTTTGATTACCTTCTCTGGATAATTTTTTTCCAACATTCATTTACTAAGATCCTCACTCTCCCTAAGGTAATCCTGTCTCCAGGAACAGTTGCGTTTAATACGCATAAATTGACCTTTCACAATTCCCCTATATAAATGTTGGGGGTGGCTACTGTTGGCATGCAATAAGGTGTTCCCGGAGATAGGCTTACAATAGAGAGATGAGATGATACTGTTTGATTCAGTGTCACCTGTCAAGGTGACATCCAAATAGTTTATTCTTTTATTGTGCAACTGGTAAGTGAATTTCAAACCTACTTCATTATTATTCAGGTAATCAACTAGTTCTTGGGCTTGTATCTGTCCTGAAGACCAGATGATCAAAAGATCATCAATGAATCTTAAATATTTAATTACAAAGCCAGAAAACATGTTTCTATCTCCATAGATGTGGAACCGCTCCCACCACCCCATAAAGAGGTTGGCGTAGGAGGGGCAAATTTGGCCCCCATTGCGGTTCCACGCCTCTGGAGATAGAAGGTGTCTGAAAACTTGAAAAAATTGTGTTGTAGTAAGAACTTGATTGCTCTCAACATGAATTCTCTATTTTGAGAGTCAAGATCAATACACATATACAAAAAGAATTCCACAGCTTTGAGTCCAAATTCGTGTGGTATGCTGGAATATAATGCCACTATGTCAATAGTTATCCAACTATAATTTGACTCCCATCTTGTTTGTTCTAGTTTGGATAAGGTATGTGCTGTGTCACGTACATAGCTAGGTAAACATTGTACTAGCGGTTGTAAAAAATTGTCGACCAATTTCGATAAAGGCTCAAGTAATGAGCCAATGCCACCACTATGGGTCTGCCTTGTATGTTATCGAGACTTTTGTGAACCTTTGGGAAATGGTGGAAGATGGGCATCACAGGACTGTCAACCAGTAAACAATCAAAAGTGTGTTTGTCTATGATGCCCATCTCCAGCCCATCATCCAAAAGGTCCCTCAAGATGTGACCAAAAGTAATGGTAGGATCCCTAGTTAGAGAAGAGTAAGCTTCAGAATCTCCTAACTGTCTAAGGGCCTCTGTGGTGTATGTATCCCTGTTCATCACTACTACACTCCCACCCTTTTCTGATTGTCTGATGACAATATTTGTGTTATGCTGGAGATGAGTAATGGCCTCTCTTTCTCTTCTAGTTAAATTTGAGCTGTATTTGTTGTGAGCGTTGGAAAGTATGGTGAGGTCCTCCATAACCCTTTTATGGAAAACTTCCAGACTTTTGCTTCTGACTTGTAGGGGATAGAAGTTAGATGTGGAGTTCAGTTTGTGTGTTTTAATGTGGTGTGACACGTGATAACCTGCTTCTAAACCTGATAGATCCTCCAAACTTGTGAGGGCGCATATATCAGCAAATGTCATTTTATCAAAATCAGTAATAGTAGTGTCACAGACAGTATTAGAAGTTGTGTTGTTTTCAGATTCTGGGAAAAATGTTCTGAGTGTCAGGTCTCTAACTAATCTGTTGACATCCAGAATAGTCTGGAATAAGTCAAAATTCCGGGAAGGGACAAATCCAAGGCCGTAACTTAGAACCTTCCTCTCCAGTTCAGTGAGGTCATAGGATGAAAGATTAATAACTGTGTTATCCGTTACTGGTACCTGTGTTTCAAAGTACCACTGTTCTCCCTCACTGGATATCTCTGTTGTTGGAGGTCTGTTATGTTCTATTTTTGTGTGTTGCCTCGTCCCTCTTCCCTGGGTCATCTCTGGGCCAACTGAAAAACTTGATGGCTAGTTTCCACACTATTGGTTCCCTCTTGTGATTTAGGGGTCACGGAATAGTGGAAATTACCATTTGGGAATGGCTCCAGTGTTTTTATAATCTTTTAGAATACCTTTTGGTTGTATATCACCCTCCAGATTAGTTACTGCACAATTTTGGTTAGATATAACCTCGTCCCCCCCAGAGCCAGAAAGACCATCAGAGTCAAAACTAGAGGGCAACTTTCTTTGTAGTACTAGCCTTGTGTTGTTGTGTTTTGTTATATAAAAAATCTTGATTACCACCCTGTCCTGGAGCCTGTTCCCTGATTTATTATGATGTGAATGAGACCAAATTTTGACCCTCTGTTTACATTTCCAAATATATACCACACCCTTGGTGTAATCTTTCTGATCTCTTAGAAATTTCGAATGTTTTACTTGAATAATCCATTTTCTAGATTCTTCTATTACTTTCTTAAGTGTATCATCATATTGAGGATAAATTTCAAATTGCTTAAACTTATTCATATCTACTTGTAGCAGTAAGATCTTATTTTTAACATCTTTAAGTAACATATCTTTATATTCAATCAATAGTGCAATAAGTTTCAAAGAACAGTCAGTAAGCGTTTGATTCCACCGTTCTATGAAATCTACATCCTTGATGTCGTATGTTAGAAATTGATCCTCAGTCCCCTAGGCACCATATTCATATTTATGTATTTAAATAAGAGATCCACTTATCCCATTTGAGTTTCTGCTCCTTTTGTTTCAAAAGTTCCATATCATAAAAACAATCCCCCAATTTAGTGTTGGGTATGTCTTGATCAAAAACATCTTGTAACTCCAAAAGGTCTAGATCCTCACCATCTGTCTCTTTAAGGGAGTAAAAGGAGTCTGATGCTGCCATAATGTCCCACCTACATCTCAGACCACTGCAACTTTGCATGCTCAATCAGTGGAATGGGGACTACACAGATTTGTCTCCTCTGTTAAATCTGGATCAAAAGACCAGGGATTCTCTTCTCTGGTGGTTATCTCTGGTCCACCTGTCCAGGGGAATGAGTTTCCGCAGGCCAGAGTGGACTATAGTGACGACAGATGCCAGCCTTCTGGGCTGGGGTGCAGTTTGGAACTCCCTGAAGGCTCAGGGTTCGTGGACTCAGGAGGAAGCCCTCCTTCCGATAAAAATTCTGGAACTCAGAGCGATATTCAATGCTCTTCAGGCTTGGCCTCAGCTAGCTGCGGTCAGATTCATCAGATTTCAGTTGGACAATATCACGACTGTAGCCTATATCAACCATCAGGGGGGAACAAGGAGTCCCCTGGCAATGATGGAAGTTTCCAAGATAATTCTATGGGTGGAGGTTCACTTTTGCCATCTATCTGCTATCCATATCCCAGGAGTAGAGAACTGGGAGGCGGACTTTCTAAGTCGGCAGACTTTTCATCCGGGGGAGTGGGAGCTCCATCCCGAGGTATTTGCCCAGCTGATTCAACTATGGGGCAAACCAGAACTGGATCTGATGGTGTCTCGTCAGAACACCAAGCTTCCTCGTTATGGGTCGAGGTCAAGGGATCCCCAGGCAACGCTGATAGATGCTCTAGCAGTGCCCTGGTCCTTCAACCTGGCTAATGTGTTTCCACCGTTTCCTCTCCTCCCTCGTCTGATTGCCACGATCAAGCAGGAGAGAGCTTCGGTGATTCAGCCACACAGGACTTGGTATGCAGATCTGGTGGACATGTCATCCTTCCCACCATGGACTCTGCCGCTGAGACAGGACCTTCTACTCCAAGGCCCATTCAAACATCCAAATCTAGTTTATCTACGTCTGACTGCTTGGAGATTGAAAGCTTGATTTTATCAAAATGTGGTTTCTCCGAGTCGGTCATTGATACCTTGATTCAGGCTCGTAAGCCTGTCACCAGGAAAATCTATCATAAGATATGGTGTAAATATCTTCATTGGTGTGAATCCAAGGGTTACTCGTGGAGTAAGGTCAGGATTCCCAGGATACTATCTTTTCTCCAAGAAGGATTGGAAAAGGGATTATCGGCTAGTTCCTTAAAGGGACAGATTTCTGCTCTGTCTATTCTTTTGCACAAGTGCCTGGCTGATGTTCCAGACGTTCAGGCGTTTTGTCAGGCTTTGGTTAGAATCAGGCCTGTGTTTAAACCTGTTGCTCCGCCATGGAGTTTAAATTTAGTTCTTAAAGTTCTTCAAGGGGTTCCATTTGAACCCTTGCATTCCATAGATATCAAGCTTTTATCTTGGAAAGTTCTGTTTTTAGTAGCTATCTCTTCGGCTCGAAGAGTTTCAGAGTTATCTGCCTTGCAGTGTGATTCTCCTTATCTGATCTTCCATGCAGATAAGGTAGTTTTGCGTACCAAACCTGGGTTTCTTCCTAAGGTAGTATCTAATAGGAATATCAATCAGGAAATTGTTGTTCCGTCACTGTGTCCTAATCCTTCTTCAAAGAAGGAACGTCTGTTACACAATCTTGACGTGGTTTGTGCTTTAAAGTTTTATTTGCAAGCTACTAAGGATTTTCGTCAAACATCTGCATTGTTTGTTGTCTACTCTGGAAAGAGGAGAGGCCAAAAGGCTTTGGCAACTTCTCTTTCTTTTTGGCTAAGAAGCTTAATCCGTTTAGCTTATGAGACTGCTGTCCAGCAGCCTCCTGAAAGAATTACAGCTCATTCTACTAGAGCGGTAGCTTCCACATGGGCTTTTAAACATGAGGCCTCTGTTGAACAGATTTGTAAGGCGGCAACTTGGTCTTCGCTTCATACTTTTTCTAAATTCTACAAATTTGATACTTTTGCTTCCTCGGAGGCTATTTTTGGGAGAAAGGTCTTACAGGCAGTGGTGCCTTCTGTTTAAGTACCTGCCTTGTCCCTCCCTTCATCCGTGTCCTAAAGCTTTGGTATTGGTATCCCACAAGTAATGGATGAACCCGTGGACTGGATACATCTTACAAGAGAAAACAAAATTTATGCTTACCTGATAAATATCTTTCTCTTGTGGTGTATCCAGTCCACGGCCCGCCCTGTCACTTTAAGGCAAGTGTTTTTATTTTTTAAAACTACAGTCACCACTGCACCCTATAGATTCTCCTTTTTCTTACTTGTCTTCGGTCGAATGACTGGAGGTGGGGGTTAGGAGAGGAGCTATATAGACAGCTCTGCTGTGGGTGTCCTCTTGCAACTTCCTGTTGGGAAGGAGAATATCCCACAAGTAATGGATGAACCCGTGGACTGGATACACCACAAGACAAAGAAATTTATCAGGTAAGCATAAATTTTGTTTTTTTGTGATGATTAAATAAACTTCCAAAGACAATTACTTTTTCCATTTTCTTTGTGTTATCAGTAATCTAAATTTTTGACAATGAGTATGTTTTCCTTATAAAAACCAGTATAAAATATAAACAGGTACTTCAGTGAAAACTTGCTTAAATCCCAAAATAGTGAAATAAAATCTAAGTAAAAGTCTGAGAACATATCTAATAGCCTAGGGGACAATAATAATTGAAGTCAACAATATTTATCATTACATAATTATATAGTCATGACAATATTTATATTTTGCAGTTTAACAATGTTTGGCAATTTCCATCATATAAAGTTATTTCTCCAAACGTATCCTTAAGCTATAGTTTATTTGTTTATGAAAACATCCTATTGCGGATGTGAAGTTCTTAGCACTAATAATAACTTCCCAGATAAATATTGTGGTACATTTTAAATAGGACTAACATGCAGCATTTCTATCAGATATCTTTTTTGTGAGTAATTTGAATTTGGAACAGCTACTGTACCTTCAAACACCAGTAGAACATTTGTGATTCCAAAATCTTTGAATGTTTTATCTTTTAAACTTAGTAATTGTGTTTTCCCATTAATCACAATGAAGGATCCACACCCACTGTATTTTCATCTAAAAGGAATTATTAAACAAGTCTGAGCAAGCGAGTGTGGATTCCTCATTTTGATTATATATATTTAGGGCTAGATTACTATTTTTTTTTTCCATCTTTTTGTACGCAACAGAAATAGCGCTCATATTACGAGTTGAAAGTAAACGTGTTCTCTCAAGTGCAATCGGATTTAAAGGGACACTAAATCCAAATGTTTTTCTTTCGTGATTAAAATAGAGCATACAATTTTAAGCAACTTTCTAATTTACTCCTATTATCAAATTTTCTTGGTATCTTTATTTGAAAAGCAATAATGTAAGTTTAGATGCCGGCCCATTTTTGGTAAACAACCTGGGTTGTTCTTTCTGATTGGTGGATAAATTCACCCACCAATAAGCAAGTGCTGTCCAGGGTCCTAAACCTAAAATTGTCTGGCTTCTTAGCTTAGATGCCTTCTTTTTCAAATAAAGATAGCAAGAGAACGGAGAAAAATTGATAATCGGAGTAATATAGAAATTTGCTTAAAATTGCATTCTCTATCTGAACCATGAAGGAAAAACATGTGGGTTCAGTGTCCCTTTAACTTGCTTCGGGTAAGCACTACTATCAGAGCTCGTGTAAAGGGTAGGGGAAGAAAAAAGTTGCATAAAACAACATAAATACATATGAAACTTACAGTTACATTCATATAAACACAAATCAAAATAATTTAAAAAAATAATAGTCTAAAATTATAATGACTCAAATATATATATATATATATATATATATATATATATATATATATATATGTGTGTGTGTGTGTCTATATGTGTTTGTATATGCATTGTTGGAGCCCTTTGCAGTCAAATACATAAAATACGAAAAATAATTTTCATTCAATTTTAATATTTAATAATGGTTTTAACTATGTATTTACTGTAATTATTTCACATTCCAATGTTCTTTACATAGTAGATATATAGTTTACCAAACAATCATCGGGTATACACGTATATAGAGAAATATTTATTTAAGTTTAAATAGAACATATCTGATTTAGTGCTCTTGAATAAACACATTTGGGTTAGTGTGCGAGTATAGGTGTTACATTTTGTTTGCAATTTGCTCGCTCCATTGAAGTCTATGGGAGAATACGTTAATGCAGTTGAGATATTCAAAGTTATTGTGTTATAAAAAGCATCCGTCTAGCAAAGCTAATGCAGGAGCACAGAATAGTGCTCCACCTGTTATCTAGCCCTAAATGGCTGCTTGCATAGCTTTTTTCCTCTGATGTTAAAGTTATTGTGCCTGCTCAGTTTACATGTTAATAAACTGTACATTATTTTGTCAGTTTTTAATGACTACGAAAAGTTTTTTTTTGCATGAGTAAATGAGAAGTAAACTTTTTTTTTATTCTTAAATATAAATTAATGCTTCTGTAAATTGTGTATTTCCTACTAATCCTAATTTGCTGATTGTCGTTTTTAGCACTAGGAAGTATACAATTGATTCTTGTATCTTAGATTAAATTTATATAGTTCCATTGATTGTCATAAATACCCCTACGAGTTTAAATTCCCCTAATTCTCATGGATGAGAGAACATTTTCAAGTATCATCAGGGCCGTTATTTGTGTAAGGCAACATAAGCATCTGCCTTAAAGCGCCCCCCCACAGGGCGGCGCCGAAAGCAAGAGGTTAATATGCCTTGCGTGTGAGTGAAAACCTTTCCAGAGCGGTAATGCTACAGTGGCTGCCTGTAGTGCATTGGGTACACAGCATTAATCTGCGCCTGGCTGATGAGCCTGAGGCCTGCTGCACGGCCCACCCCAGTCCCCAGACGGAGACCGGCACCGAAGTATACAATACACTTAAGAGGTAGGAGGCGGAGGGAGGGCAGAGGCCACAATGGCCATAAGAACTAGAAGTGGTAGCCACATGGCCTGGGACTGTTTACATGAGACACATCTTGACAGTGTTGTGTGAGTGACACAGCCTCAGGGGCCAGCGGCTTTTGTCAAAGGCTTTTGTCAAAGCAGTTTATATTAAACCACATCCAATGAGCACTATATGTTAAGTCGCTGGTAAAGGATTAAACTTAACAGCAAAGTTGTGTGTTTTATGTTTAGTATTCCTCTTTAAAAATAGTCAATGTATTCACCAATTCAGTTCGTTATTGGTGTCCCTAGGCAATTGGCAATTATGAGATATCTGGCCCTGTACAGTAACAGCACACTGTAGTACTCTGCATTGTGGCACTTAGTTCCATGAAATCTCAAACACGATTTACTCACAGAAGAGCTCCACTTGAGCAATTGAGTGGGGGCTATTATAATCAGTCCACAGCAAATGTGGAATTTGGCCTTGTATTAAAATTGAGTGGATACCTGATTTATGTTCTTTAATTGCTGTTTATTTTAGTTTATGTCATAAATGTGAACTGCTTTATTGCTTTATTACCATCCTATGCGTGCACATGTTTTCATTGACACTGTGCAAGACTGGTCTTAAATTAATTACCCAAAGCTTACTTCCATTTCATATTGTATGTCAAGTATGCAGTAATAGGCACTATTTATTATACTTGATCTTTTACTGTAAGAATTCTTAACTTCCAAGTCAATAGGTGCTCCATTTTTTAAAACATTGTACACTCTATTGGGATATGAAACCCAAAAATGTTCTTTTGTGATTCAGACACCAAACACACAAGGCATCTATGTGCAGCCACCAATCAGAAGCTACTGAGCCTATCTAGATATGCTTTTCAGCACAGTATATGAGAATGAAACAAATTAGATAATAGAAGTAGATTAGAAAGTGATTTAAAATTACATGCTCTTTCTAAATCTTGAAAGAAAAAAATAATGGGTTTCATGTCTCTTTAAGGTACTCATAGGCTCTAGGCTCAGCATTTTATCACTTGGCCTGCTGGCACATGCTCAGACACATCCATTTAATGGCATTACTGATGTGCTGATCTAATTGTGAAATTGCAGGACAGGGCCTTTTGGATTGCAGACAGTGTATCAGTTGCAACACAATCCTCATAATCACATTCTGCTAGATTACGAGCTTTTTGTCGGTAATGGTGTGCGGTGTTAACGAGCCTTTTTTTCTCACCACTTACTTAAGACAACGCTGGTATTACAGTTTTTTTTAAACCCGGCGTTATCCGCAAAAATGTGAGCGTAGAGCAAAATTTAGCAACACATCTCATCTCAATACCAGCGTTGCTTACGGTAGGGGTGAGCTGGAAAAACGTGGCAGAATCGGCTGCAAAAAAAACCTAACACCTGCAAAAAAGCAGCGTTCAGCTTCTAACGCAGCCCCATTGATTCCTACGGGGAAACAAAAGTTATGTCTACACCTAACACCCTAACATGAACCCCGAGTCTAAACACCCCTAATCTTACACTTATTAACCACTAATATGCTGCCCCCGACATCGCCGCCACCTACATTATATTATTAACCCCTAATCTGCCGCTCCAGACACCGCCGCCACCTACATTAGTCTTATGAACCCCTAATCTGCTGCCCCCAACATCGCTGACACCTACTTTTTATTTATTAACCCCTACTCTGCCACCCCCAATGTCGCCGCCACCTACCTACACTTATTAACCCCTAATCTGCCTCCGCAAATGTTGCCGCCACTATAATAAACATATTAACCCCTAAACCTAAGTCTAACCTTAACCCTAAAACCCCCTAACTTAAAATAATTTAAATAAATCTAAATAAAATGACTACAATTAACTAAATAACTCCTATTTAAAACTAAATACTTACCTATAAAATAAACCCTAAGATAGCTACAATATAACTAATAGTTACATTGTAGCTATCTCAGGGTTTATTTTTATTTTACAGGCAACTTTGTATTTATTTTAACTAGGTACAATAGTTATTCAATAGTTATTAACTATTTAATAACTTCCTAGTAAAAATAAATACAAAATTACCTGTAAAATAAACCCTAACCAAGTTACAATTACACCTAACACTACACTATTATTAAATTAATTTACTAAATTACCTACAATTAAATAAAATAAACTAAAGTACGAACAAAAAAAACACACTAAATTACAGAAAAAATAAAATAATTACAAGAATTTTAAACTAATTACACTTACTCTAATCCCCCTAATAAAATAAAAAAGCCCCCCAAAATAATAAAAATCCCTACCCCATACTAAATTACAAATAGCCCTTAAAAGGGCCTTTTGCGGGGCATTGCCCCAAAGTAATCAGCTCTATTACCTGTAAAAAAAAAAAAATACCCCCCCAACATTACAACCCACCACCCACACACCCAACCCTACTCTAAAACCCACCCAATCCCCCCTTAATAAAACCAAACACTAACTCCTTGAAGATCACCCTATCGTGAGATGTCTTCACCCAGCCGGGCACAAGTGGTCCTCCAGAGGGGCAGAAATCTTCATCCGATCCGGGCAGAAGAGGACCTCCAGATGGCTAGAAGTCTTCATCCAGACGGCATCTTCTATCTTCATCCATCCGGAGCAGGTCCATCTTGAAGCCAGCCGACGCGGAGCATCCATCCAGACCGACTACACAACGAATGACGGTTCCTTTAAATGACGTCATCCAATCGGAATTAAGGTAGGAAAAATCCTATTGGCTGATGCAATCAGCCAATAGGATTGAAGTTCAATCCTATTGGCTGATCCAATCAGCCAATAGGATTGAGCTTGCATTCTATTGGCTGTTCCAATCAGCCAATAGAATGTGAGCTCAATCCTATTGGCTGATTGGATCAGCCAATAGGATTTTTCCTACCTTAATTCCGATTGGCAGATAGAATCCTATTAGCCAATCGGAATTCAAGGGACACCATCTTGGATGACGTCATTTAAAGGAACCGTCATTCGTTGTGTAGTCATCGATCTGGATGGATGCTCCGCGTCGGCGGGCTTCAAGATGGACCTGCTCCGCTCCGGATGGATGAAGATAGAAGATGCCGCCTGGATGAAGACTTCTAGCCGTCTGGAGGTCCTCTTCTGCCCGGATCAGATGAAGACTTCTGCCCGTCTGGAGGACCACTTCTGCCCGGCTTCGTTGAGGACTTCGCCCCGGTTGGGTGAAGACGTCTCAAGGTAGGGTGATCTTCAGGGGGTTAGTGTTAGGTTTTATTAAGGGAGATTGGATGGGTTTTAGAGTAGCGTTGGGTGTGTGGATGGTGGGTTGTAATGTTGGGGGGGATTGTTATTTTTTTTACAGGTAATAGAGCTGATTACTTTAGGGCAATGCCCTGCAAAAAGCCCTTTTAAGGGCTATTTGTAATTTAGTATAGGGTAGGGATTTTTATTATTTTGGGGGGCTTTTTTATTTTATTAGGGGGATTAGAGTAGGTGTAATTAGTTTAAAAATCTTGTAATTATTTTATTTTTTTCTGTAATTTAGTTTTATTTGTTTTTTCGTACTTTAGTTTATTTTATTTTATTGTAGTTAATTGTAGGTAATTTAGTAAATTAATTTAATGATAGTGTAGTGTTAGGTGTAATTGTAATTTAGGTTAGGTTTTATTTTACAGGTAAAATTTTATTTATTTTAGCTAGGTAGTTATTAAATAGTTAATAACTATTTAGTAACTATTCTACCTAGTTAAAATAAATACAAAGTTGCCTGTAAAATAAAAATAAACCCTAAGCTAGATACAAATGTAACTGTTAGTTATATTGTCGCTAGCTTAGGGTTTATTTTATAGGTAAGTATTTCGTTTTAAATAGGAATAATTTATTTAATTGTAGTAATTGTATTTTGTTTTATTTAAATTATATTTAAGTTAGGGGGGGTTAGACTTAGGTTTAGGGGTTAATAAATTTAATATAGTTGCGGCGACGTTGGGGTCGGCAGATTAGTGGTTAATAAATGTAGGTAGGTGTTGGCGATGTTAGGGACGGCAGATTAGGGGTTAATAAAATTTAACTCGTGTTTGCGAGGCGGGAGTGCGGCGGTTTAGGGGTTAATATATTTATTAGAGTGGCGGCGATGTCCGGTTGGCAGATTAGGGGTTAAAACATTTATTTAAGTGTTTGCGATGTGGGGGGGGGGGGGCTCGGTTTAGGGGTTATTAGGTAGTTTATGGGTGTTAGTGTACTTTTTAGCACATTAGTTAAGAGTTTTATGTTACGGAGTTATCCCATAAAACTCTTAACTACTGACTTTTAAATGTGGTATGAGTCTTGACAGGAGAGGGTGTACCGCTCACTTTCTCCAAGACTCGTAATAACGGCATTACGCAAGTCCCATTGAAAAGATAGGATACGCAATTGACATAAGGGGATTTGCGGTATGCTTGAGTCACGGAATAAAAGTGAGCGCTACACCTGTACCTGCCAGACTCGTAATACCAGCGGGCGTTAAAAAGCAATGTTGGGACCTCTCAACGCTGCTTTTTGAGGCTAACGCAAGACTCGTAATCTAGGTGAATATTTGCTTATGTGAAATACTATTTGTTCATGTTTCAAACTGAAATTTTATTTTATTAGTTGTGTTTTATCTTATGCTAAATTTAAATGGTGTGCCTCTCTAAATTGTAATTAGATTATCAGACAGCTTATCCATCTTTAGGCTAAATTACAAGTGTTGCGCTAACTGCAGCGCAAGTGCGGTATGGTTTTTGTTAGGCTCCCGCTAGCCTCACTAGTCCTTATGTTATTAATATTGTCGGGGTGGGGGGGGGGGCGTCAAAATGTACCTTCACCTGTGTAGACAAAAATCCTTGCACCGTCCCTGAGTATAGTGACAAAATGTTCTTATTGATTGGAATTGCTTAGAACATTATGAGATCGATCACAATCTATTGGTAGCCTCTTTGAGCTCTTTTTTTCTTTTGGCCAAAAGGCTACTTTTCGATTCAATGACATCACAATAGAGCCTTTTTGGGAATTTCCTAAACCTGTAATCATGTTTTTAGATCCTTGCTAAAAGCTCTTATTTTTACTGCAATCACAATCCATTTTTGAGAGATTTTTAAACACCTTCATAACAAGCTTAACATTTTAAATTTGACACCTTTAAAGCACTTGATGAAGTCCTGGAATGACATTTTGGACATCTTTACAATTATTTCAAGTCTATTTGGAAAAAGTATATTATATTGCATATGTACAGGACATTCTGAAGTGGCTATATTGTGGGCTAGATTATGGATGGAGAGCAATCGTTTGCATGAGAAGAGCAAACACAATAGTGAGATAGCGGTATTTTTTGCGCTACCTCTAAACTGCCACACACCCCACAACAATAACCTCCCTACACTATTATCCCCTAAACCACCACAGCCACCATTACAAATTACAATGCTACACTATTAACCACAAAACCACCACACCCCCATCGCAAATTACCCCACTAAACTATTAACTCTAAACTGCCACACCCCATTGCAAACTTTAATGTTTGAGCAAAAGCACTATGATTACAGTGGCGCAAAAAAGTATTAAGTCAGCCACCAATTGTGCAAGTTATCCCACTTAAGAAGATGAGAGAGGCCTGTAATTTTCATCATAGGTATACCTCAACTATGAGAGACAAAACGTGGAAACAAATCCAGAAAATCACATTGTCTGATTGGAAAGAATTTATTTGCATATTATGGTGGAAAATAAGTATTTGGTCACCTACAAACAAGCAAGATTTCTGGCTCTCACATACCTGTATCTTATTATTTAAGAGACTCCTCTGTCCTCCACTCATTACCTGTATTAATGGCACCTGTTTGAACTTGTTATCAGTATAAAAGACACCTGTCCACAACATCAAACAGTCACACTCCAAACTCCACTATGGTGAAGACCAAAGAGCTGTCAAAGGACACCAGAAACAAAATTGTAGACCTGCACCAGGCTGGGAAGACTGAATTTGCAATAGGCAAGCAGCTTGGTGTGAAAAAATCAACTGTGGGAGCAATAATTAGAAAATGGAAGACATACAAGACCACTGATAATCTCCCTTGATCTGGGGCTCCACGCAAGATCTCACCACGTGGGGTCAAAATAATCCCAAGAACGGTGAGCAAACATCCCAGAACCACACGGGGGGCCTTGTGAATGACCTGCAGAGAGCTGGGACCAATGTAACAAAGGCTACCATCAGTAACACACTACGCCACCAGGGACTCAGATCCTGCAGTGCCAGACGTGTCCCCCTGCTTAAGCCAGTACATGTCCGGGCCCATCTGAAGTATGCTAGAGAGCATTTGGATGATCCAGAAGAAAATTGGGAGAATGTCATATGGTCAGATGAAACCAAAGTAGAACTGTTTGGTAGAAACACAACTCATCGTGTTTGGAGGAGAGAGAATGCTGAGTTGCAACCAAAGAACACCATACCTACTATGAAGCATGGGGGTGGCAACATCATGCTTTGGGGCTGTTTCTCTGCAAAGGGAACAGGACAACTGATCCGTGTACATGAAAGAATGAATGGGGCCATGTATCGTGAAATTTTGAGTGCAAACCTCCTTCCATCAGCAAGGGCATTGAAGATGAAACGTGGCTGGGTCTTTCAGCATGACAATGATCCCAAACACCCAGCCCGGGCAACGAAGGAGTGGCTTTGTAAGAAGCATTTCAAGGTCCTGGAGTGGCCTAGCCAGTCTCCAGATCTCAACCCCATAGAAAACCTTTGGAGGGAGTTGAAAGTCTGTGTTGCCCAGCGACAGCCCCAAAACCAATGCTCTAGAGGAGATCTGCATGCAGGAATGGGCCAACATACCAGCAGTGTGTGATAACCTTGTGAAGACTTTCAGAAAACGTTTGACCTCTGTCATTGCCAACAAAGGATATATAACAGTATGTATTGAGATGAACTTTTGATATTGACCAAATACTTATTTTCCACCATAATTTGCAAATAAATTGTTTCCAAATCAGACAATGTGATTGTCTGGATTTGTTTCCACATTTTGTCTCTCATAGTTGAGGTATACCTATGATGAAAATTACAGTCCTCTCTCATCTTCTTAAGTGGGAGAACTTGCACAATTGGTGGCTGACTAAATACTTTTTTGCCCCACTGTACTTCTGGGCAATGCCTGACAAATGCCCTACTTAGGGCAAATTTTAGGTTCGTTTTTTAAAAATAGTTTTTTTAGTGGTGGGGTTTATTTTAGTTTAAGTATAGTTTTTTTTATGCAAAAGAGCAGATTACTTCATCTAGGGCACTGCCCCGCGATTCTTAGAGTAGTCTTTATTATAGGCTTTTTTATTGGGGACTTATACTGGTTGTTTTGTTTTTTTCTTGGTAAAAAAAAAAACATTTGGAAAAGGATTTTTTTTTTTTAGTAACTTAGCGGGTCTTGGGTTAGGGGTCTTGGGGGTGTTAGCTATTAGAAGATTAGGCAGTAGTTTGTGATGGGGAATGTGGCATGTAGATAGTTAATAGGTTCGGGGTAGTTTGTGATTGATTTTTGGTGGTTAGGGGTCCAAAGGGAAGCATTACAAACATTATCAACACTACGCACAGAAAATTTGGCACTCGCCAGCAGATAGTTCCTGGGAACTGTGAAGATGTCAGTCAGTGTTCAGGGCTGTGGAGTTTACAGTGGCTTAGGATGTGTACCCTGTCCAGTCTGTGAGTGCGGTCCATTCCTGTGTTGCCCTATTTAACAGAAATCACAAATCCCGATGGTGGTGTTGCTGGCGGCATCCTGGAAGTGGCCGCGATCATGTGACTCATGCGTCATGCTCTCCATTGTTGTGGCAACCGGACTCCTCACCAAACAACGCCTGTGCATATTTCAAACAAATATATAATGACATTCATCACATTGCAGCGTTTATACTCAGCTTCATATTTTCAACCACTTTAAACAAACCTATACAATATGTTCAAACTAACATCTCCGTTAGCATCATAAATGTTCTTGTTGGCTATATTGTTACGATTTCAAATGGATTAGATATTTCATACAGTTACTTTATCTAGCCACTATTTGTTAAGCCAATATTCAACTCAAACAACTATTTACAAATACCGGGGAAAATTTGCTTAACCTAAAGTGGCACATATCAATTACAAAAAATCAAATAGGTTCATACAGTAATTCCTTATATGATACTCTACAGTGATATAGCTATACAAATATACCTCTATATATCTATAGCATACAACCCTATTCTGTAATCCTTATAACCTACATTCAAGTTACTGTATATATTAATATTTTGGTTGTTTACAACTATTCATAGGTAGCAGTGCCAATCAAGGTGTACATTGAGCCCTCATGGAGTCATTGTACCCAGAGTATAAATCCACCTCGCTGTAGTAGTATTTTAGCTCTGTTTCCTCCTCTAGGTAGGGGTGATCATGTAACACCCCTACTTAGAGGAGGAAACAGAGCTAAAATACTACTACTGTATGTATATGCATACATATATAAATATATATATATTTATATATACTGTATATGTAGATATATATGTACAGTACATACCTATATATATACATACATCTATATCTATCTATATCTACATATATCTATATAATTTTAAATATATATATATATATATATATATATATATATATATATATATATATATATATATATATATTGTATATGAATATCTATTAAACAATAAATAGAAGAACATTGGAATTGTATCAATATATGGAACCAAAAAAGATAATGTTTGGTTCCAGGGGGAAGTTTAATATATTTTACACTGCAGTTCAGCAGGAAATAGTTAGTTGATGAGTAAGGTAGTTACACAGACATTAACTGTAACAAGAGCTGAAGTTTATGCATTCTGTTATAAGATGTTCTTTTAATAAATTTGTTAAAACTGCAACTGGAGTCTGAGAGACTATCTTATAAACAGCAGCTTTATACATGGTGGAAGAGGATGTTATTTGAGAAATACACCAAAAGATGATATGGAAAGTTTAAAACCACCAGGTCTGCTGGATTTTCAGGCAAGGAATCTGCCTCAGGCATGGAAGAGATGGAAATAAGACATTCTTCTATACACAGACCTAATCATGGCTGACAAACCAGAGAAGATGAAGGTAAAGTTGTTTCTGTACTTAATTGGAGAAAAAGGCAGAGTGGTAAAAGACACCCTTCTCCCAGAAGCAGCAGCTCCCACACTGGCTCTGCTAATTAAAGCATTTAATGATTATTGTGAACCAAAGCAAAATGGGACTGTGGAAAGATATACATTTTTTTCAAGAAGTCAGAGGGAAGATGAAGGAATAGATGCATATGTCACAGATCTGCGTACACTGGCAGCCACTTGCAACTTTGGTAATATCAGAGACTCATTAATCAGGGACAGGATTGTATGTGGCACAAAAGACTCTAAACTTAGGGAATACCTACTGAGAGAAGTGGATTTAACACTGGAAAAATGAATTCAAATAGGTAGAGCTGCTGAGTTGTCTAAAGAGAGGGTGAAGATCATTGAGAGTTCCAGCACCAGTGCAGTGTCAGTCCATAGGATGGATGCAAGTTACAACCTTAGGAAGGGTCATAACAGAATGACAATGACTCCAAACAAGACAATATAGTGTATGTATTGTGGAAAGCGTCACAAGAAACTGAAAGAAGGGTGTGGTAAAGCAAATCATTTCAGTGCCGTGCCAATAGACAACAAAGAAAGCCAACAGTACAAGCTGTCTATAGAGAGACCGAAGATTAGAGGAATATGAAGACATTCTGGGTCTGACCTTGGAACCAGTTTTTCAGATTTGTACACTTAAGAAAACAGTAAGCAAATTTCCATCAGCTTTGTTTGCTACCATGCTAATTGACCAATAAGCCGTTAGATTCCAAATGGATTGTGGAGCAGACTGTAATGTCATACCAGCAAGGTTGGTGTAAGACAAATCTAAAATTCTACATTGTGATAAAATACTAAGGATGTATAATAAGAGCACACTGAAACCAATAGGGATATGTAAGCTCAAAATAAGAAACCCACACAACCAAAAGTTATATCATGCTGAGTTTGTTGTAATTGACAGAGAGGTGTGTAATCCTATACTAGGAAGAAGAGCTATACAAGCTATGGATCTGATCTCAGTGCAATACCAAAATATCCTAAACGTGGAACAAGACAGCAACCACCCAGATGCCACTGTGTGGGGCTGGTCTGCCATCAATAAAGAGTATGCAGATATTTTTCAAGGAGTAGGCTGTCTAGAAGGAAAACTGAAATTGGAAGTGGATGCTCTTGTACAGCCTGTTAGAATTCCAAAAAGAAAGGTTCCTGTGTCATTACTCAAACCCCTTAGAGAGGAGCATACCAGTTTAGAAAAACAGGGCATTATAACCCCTGTAGAGAGAAGTACAGACTGGATTAGTAGTATGGTGGTAGTGAAAAAACCATCAGGGAAGTTAAGAATTTGCATTGACCCTAAGACTCTGAATAGGGCTTTGAAAAGAGCCATTATCCTTTGCCAACAATTGATGATATACTTCCTGACCTAGCAAGAGCAATGATTTTTTCAGTATGCAATGTCAAGAGTGGATTTTGGCATATTGAATTAGAGGAAGAATCCAGCTATTTGACAACTTTCTCTACTCCTTTTGGCCGATACCGCTGGGTTAGAATGCCTATGCGTATTAGCCCGGCCCCCAAAGTGTTCCAGTGAAAACTAAATCAGGCACTGGAAGGGCTACCAGGTATCAGGATTATTGCAGATAATATTCTGATTGTAGGAGAAGGTGAAACCGAGGTGGAAGCTATTCAAGACCACGATCAAATGTTGAGGAAGTTGCTCAATCATTGTAGAGAAAGACACATCAAGCTAAATCCAGAAAAGTTTCAGCTAAGGAAAACAGAAGTGCCATATATTGGTCACTTATTATCAGTCCTGGGACTTCAAGCAGATCCAAGCAAAGTAAAAGACATTACTGAAATGCCCAGACCATCAGATGTTAAAGGAGTACAGAGTTTTTTGGGGATGGTGAACTATCTTTCTAGGTTTTGTGAAAACCTTTCTGATGCAGGTGAACCACTGTGCCAACTAACCCAGAAAGGTACAGTGTGGGAATGGACAGAGGTGCAGGAAGAGGCATTTCAGCAGATCAAATAAAAAATCAGCAGTGCACCAGTGCTTAAATATTATAACCCAGAGGAACCATTAGAACTTCAATGTGATGCATCAGAGAAAGGTCTGGGAGCAGCACTGATGCAAGGTAAACAACCAATTGCTTTTGCAAGCAAAGCAATGATGGAGACAGAGCAAGGTTATGCACAAATAGAGAAGGAACTATTAGCAGTCCTATTTGGAATGGAAAAATTTCACTAATTCACATTTGGGCAGACAGTAGCTGTACAATCAGACCACATGCCCCTTGAAAGCATCATGAAGAAACTCTTACTTAAAGCACCCAGATGTTTTTAGCGTATGATGTTATGGCTTCAGATGTATGATGCTGTCAGGGTTTTTTCCCTGTTTTGTTTGCCATGTGCTGCTGGCAGCCATTTTACTCACCTCTCTTGCTGACTATGGTGCATTGTGGGGGATGCTGCTCATTTCCTGCACTTCCTTTAATGGACAGACTGGTGTGCATCATCTGTGTAAGACAGGATGCAGTCTCAGAATTGTGATGTCATCACTTATTATTTAAAGGGCCTATGTTCAGTATGCTTTGCCTTTGCGTTGTCTCAGACGGCTTGTCTGACTACTAGCTCTGGTTTTGACTCCTGGCTTGTTATTTGACTTGTGGACTTTTTATTATTTTTTTGTTATTATTAAAGGTGTGATTATTTTTGCACTTCTCATCTCAGTCTGATTCCTGGCACCCTGACATTACGCAAAGGCCATGAATCCTGATGGTGCTAATAATCCACCTTTACCTGCCATCATTTCCAGGATGGATGAACAGGATCACCGCTTGGATCAATTTGCACTAGCCCTGCAAACCCTGCTGACTCGCACTGCACATTTGGACCAAAGTGTCCCACAAGTTATGGCTGCTCCTGTTTCCACTGCTGCACCTAGTCCTACCAGGAGCATGTCCGGATCTGCACCTCTACCTCAGCGATATGGAGGCGATCCTATTCAGTGCAGAGGGTTTTTGAACCAGGTGGGCATTTACTTTGAGATGTTACCTCAGGCGTTTCCCTCTGGCAGGTGGGATTTCTCATCTCGTTACTCTCTGACACAGCTCTTGCCTGGGCTAATCCCTTGTGGGAGACTAATAAACCTGTGATTTCTAATTACCCTGAATTTGTGGCCTCCTTTCGAAGGGTATTTTATGTTCCGGCTTGCTCCTCCTCTGCTGCTAAACGACTCATGTCCATTCAGCAAGGTACAAGATCTGTTGCTCAGTATGCTATTGAGTTCCATATGCTTGCCGCAGAGGTTGGTTGGAACAATGAAGCCCTTGTTGCCGCCTTCTTTCATGGGCTCTCTGATGCGATTAAAGACGAAGTTGCTGCCAGAGATTTACCAGAGGATCTCGATGCATTGGTGTCTTTTTTTATCCAAATTGACATCAGACTCAGAGAGAGGCCCTCTTTCAAGGAGCACTTGCGGAAGCCTCCTGTTCCGTTGTCTCCTACGTGTTCGTTCCCACCGATGCCTCCCTCTCCTCCCATGCCTCCTGGTCCCGAGTCACCAGGTACTGCTGAGACAATGCAGTTGGGATTCACGCATCTCTCCATGACGGAGAGGGCCTTTAATAGGAGGGAGGGGCTCTGACTCTATTGTGGGTTACCTTTTGAAGTCTTGTCCTACACGGCCGGGAAACGCTCAGACCTAAGGTCCTGTCGGGGGCAGACCTTGGGTGATTTATCCTCGTCGCCGGAACCACTTAAGGAGAAACCTTTGGTCACAGTTGTCCTTTCCTGGATGGACTCCACCATAGTCACCCAGGCTCTTCTAGACTCCGGTGCTGTGGGCTATTTCATTGACAGTGCTTTTGTATCAAAGCACTCCATTCCTGTTTTGCCTCGGTCTGTTCCACTTGCTATTGAGGCCATTGATGGCAGGCCCCTTCAGCCCGCACTCGTTACTCACGAAACTGCTCTGTTGTCCATGGCTGTTGGGGCTCTCCATTTTGAAACCTTCCAGTTCCAGGAGATAAACTCTCTGCATTTTCCAGTTGTTCTGGGTTATCCCTGGCTCCAAAAGCACAATCCCAGTCTCGACTGGCGCAGGTCCGAAATTTTGTTGTGGTCCCCAAAATGTATTTCCATTTGTCTTCGGAAACCAGTTAAAGTCTTGTGCACTTCTTCGGTATCTCAATTCCCAGAGGAGTACCGAGAGTTCCTAGACGGTTTTGACAAGCTGCGTGCCGGTTCCTCCTAGGGGCTGGGTTTACCCTCTATCTGTTGCAGAGAATTGTGCTAAGGAGGAGTATGTTGCCGATGCTCTGTCACAGGGGATCATCCGCAAATCCTGCTCTCCTGCAGGGGCTGGCTTCTTCTTTGTGAAGAAAAAGGGTGGCGAGTTAAGACCATGCATCAATAATAGGGGTCTTAATCGTCTTACCATTAAGAATGCTTACCCTATTCCGCTCATTACAGAACTCTTTGACCGCCTCAAGGGAGCTATGGTCTTTACTAAACTTGATTTGAGAGGAGCGTGCAATCTCGTTAGGATCATGGAGGGCCACGAATGGAAAACAGCGTTTAACACCAGGAGCGGGCATTATGAATATCTTGTAAAGCCCTTTGGCCTATGTAATGCTCCTGCTGTTTTCCAGGAATTTATTAATGATGTCCTACGAGATATGTTGCAACAGTGTGTTGTGGTGTACTTAGACGACATCCACATACACTCACCCACACTTGAGGCTCATCGTTCTGATGTTACACAAATTCTTCAGAGACTATGTGAGAACGGCCTGTTTTGTAAACTCGAGAAATGTGAGTTCCATCAGACTCAAGTAACCTTCCTAGGTTATGTTATCTCCGTTGCATGGTTCTCCATGGATCCTGAAAGTTATCTGCATTTCTGCAGTGGCCTTGCCCAGTTGGTCTTTGGTCTATTCAACATTTTTTGGGGTTCGCCAATTACTATAGAAAGTTTATTTCCTTGGTCAAACCTACCACAGACATGACCCGTAAAGAGAATGATCCACTCCATTGGTCACCTACTGCCATTAAGGCCTTTGATAGTCTTAAGACTGCCTTTGCTGCCGCTCCAGTTCTGGCTCATCCTAACCCTGTCCTGCTTTTCGCTCTTGAGGTCAATGCATCTGAGACTGGAGTAGGTGCCCTCTTGTCTCAACGTCCTATGCCTGATGGTTCCTTGCATCTGTGTGGTTTCTTCTCTAAGAAATTGTCTCCAGCAGAGTGCAATTATGAAATTGGCGACAGGGAATTACTGGCCATAATTTTGGCACTCAAGGAATGGAGGCATCTTCTTGAGGGTATTAGCGTGCCAGTGCTCATTCTTACTGACCACAAGAATTTAACTTATCTATCTGAAGCAAAACGTTTGTTGTCCCGACAGGCAGGATGGGTGCTATTTTTTTCTCAGTTTAATTATGTGGTCTCCTACCTGCCTGGTAGTAAGAATGTTAGAGCTGATGCCCTCTCTCGACAATTTTCGCCTCTGTCCAAGGAGGAGTCTGTACCTACTCCTGTTATACCTCCTGACCATATTTTAGCTACCATACGTACTAATTTGACTTCTCCGTTGGAGGAGGTGATCCTGGCTGCACAAACCAATGCACCTCCTGAGAAACCTAGTGGTAAGTGTTTTGTTCCTGAGAATCTTCGAACTAAACTTTTGCACACTTACCACTATCCTAAAGCTGTAGATCACCCAGGCAAGAACCAAATGATTCGGTCTGTCATTCGACAATTCTGGTGGCCAGGTCTTCGTTCTGATGTTGTTGCGTATGTTGCCTCCTGCTCAGTTTGTGCACAGAATAAGACTCCTCAACATCTTCCTGTGAGTCTTCTTCAACCTATTGCTAATAGTGAGCGTCCTTGGACACATCTTTCCATGGACTTCATTGTCGAGCTCCCTGTTTCCAATGGCAATACTGTTATCCTTATGGTGGTTGACCGTTTTTCTAAAATGTCACATTGCATTCTCTTGATGAAGTTGCCTACCGCTCAGAAGCTTGCTTCAATTTTTGCCCGGGAGGTCTTCCATTTACATGGGTTACCCAATGAGATAGTGTCAGACTGGGGTAGCCAGTTTGTCTCCAGATTTTGGTGTTCCTTTTGTGCTCAAATGGGGATCCAGCTTTCCTTCTCCTCGGCATATCACCCTCAATCCAATGGGGCTGCGGAACGGTCTAATCAAGCTCTGGAACAGTTCCTCCATTGCTATGTCTCAGATCACCACAATAATTGGTCTGAACTGTTACCTTGGGCAGAGTTTGCTCTTATAGTGCTATTAATGCTTCCTCCAAGTTATCCCCGTTCATGGCGAATTATGGCTTTCCACCATCCTTGTTGCCTGATTCATTCATGCCTCAGGGTATTCCGGCTTTGGAGGAGTATCTCCGGCAACTCCATTCCACGTGGGTGCAGATTCAGGATTGCCTTCATCGTTCTATGCAGCACCAAAAGTTCCAGGCTGATCGTAGGCATCTGCCTGTGCCTTCCTACCAGGTTGGTGAGAGAGTTTGGTTGTCCTCCTGCAACTTGAACCTTCGTGTGCCTTCCAATAAACTGGCTCCCCATTATGTTGGTCCTTTTCAAATACTCCGATGGGTCAATCCTGTGGCCTACGCTCTTGACCTTCCTCCTGCAATGCACATCTCCAATGTTTTTCATGTCTCCCTCTTTAAACCATTGGTTTGTAATCGATTTACCACTGTGTTGCCTTGTCCCGGTCCTATCTTTGTCGACAACCATGAGGAGTATGAGGTCAGCAGCATTATTGACTCTCATATGTCCAGGGGCTGTGTACAGTATTTGGTTCACTGGAGGGGCTACAGTCCGGAGGAGCGTTCTTGGGTTCCCTCCTCTGATGTTCATGATCCTGCCCTCCGTGCCTTCCATGCCCATTTCCCCAATAAACCTTTTGTCCTCCTGTGGGGGAGTGGTCGTTGAGGGGAGGGTACTGTCAGGGTTTTCTCCCTGTTTTGTTTGCCATGTGCTGCTGGCAGCCATTTCACTCACCTCTCTTGCTGACTATGGTGCATTGTGGGGGATGCTGCTCATTTCCTGCGCTTACTTTTATGGCCAGACTGGTGTGCATCATCTGTGTGAGACAGGATACAGTCTCAGAATTGTTATGTCATCACTTATTATTTAAAGGACCTCTGTTCAGTATGCTTTGCTTTTGTGTTGTCTCAGACCTGTTTGTGAGAGTTCCTGTGTTTTACCTGGCTGTCTGACATCCTTCCTGGTTCCTGATCCCTGGCTTGTTCCTGACTTTGCTGTTTTCCTTGTTCCTGATTCCGGCTCGTCTGACTATTCGCTTTGGCTCCTGACTCGGCTCGTCTGACTACCAGCTCTGGTTTTGACTACTGGCTTGTTATTTGACTTGTGGACTTTTTATTATTTTTTTGTTATTAATAAAGGTGTGATTTTTTTTGCACTTCTTGTCTCAGTCTGATTCCTGGCACCCTGACAGATACATGTATCAGATACTGCCCGGGGAAGTGTCTGGCAGTGGCAGACACATTAAGTAGGGCTTATTTAGAAGAAGGTTCCATGGAGGGTTCTGTGGAGCACCAGAATAAAACTATAAACATGCTCCAATATCTACCAATCTCAAACAGGAGACTTGTTGCTATACGACAGAGAACAGAAAAAGACAAGACTTTGCAAGCAGTAAAGCAAATTGTGATAAGTGGATGGCCTCGTGCTAAGGAACAGGTACCCCTAGAGGCTTCACCATTCTACCACATACATGATGAACTGAGTGTACAGGATGGTGTTCTATTCAAAGGTGAGCGAGTAGTTATTCCATCTGATCTCCGAATAGATATTATGTCTCAAATACATTCTTATGCACAGTTAAAAGAATATATTGACCAATGTGACATATGCCGTTCATTCGATACTAAACAACAGAAAGAGACATTCGTTCCTCATGAGATCCCAACGAGACTGTGGGAAAAGCTTGGCATTGATTTGTTCACATTCCAATTAAAGGAGTATTTAATAACAGTGGACTATGATTCTAATTTCTAGGAGATAGACCATCTTCAGGATACAAGATCTACTACAGTAATAAGAAAATTAAAGGCCCATTTTGCCAGATATGGAATCCCAGACATTGTATGTTCTGATAATGGACCACAGTTTATTTCAATGGAATTTAAAGACTTCAGTATGGGTTGGGACTTTGACCACGTTACCTCATCACCAGGATACCCTAAAAGCAATGGGAAAGTAGAGTCAGCAGTAAAGACAACCAAAAGACTACTGCAAAAAGCTGTGACTTCTCAAAATGATACTTATCTAGCATTTTTGGATCATCGCAACATGGGTCTGACTGATGGGTCGAAGGACCAAAGAGTTACTTCCAATGAGAGGGAGTCTGTTAATAAAGGATCAAGTGATGAATGACAGGCACCAAATCCTGTGCAGGAAGCAGTGCTCATTGCAAGCTGCTCAATATAACAAGGGAGCCAAAGACCTGCGGCCTCTAAATGTTGATGAACAGGTGTGGGTACAACCATAAACAAACCAGGGGAAAGAGTGGCAGAAGGCTTGCCTAAGAGCTCCTGTTGGAATTAGGTCATATGAAGTGGTGACAGAGTCAGGACAGGTCCGGAGGAGAAATAGGAGGCATCTGAGAGGCACTGGACACTAAAGGCCTACAGCAAGGACTCAAACTAGCACCCAAGAGGAATCTCACATTGAGAATACAAACCAGCCATTAATGACAAATAACTCAGAAGAAGAAGGACAAGAAGAAACAAACAGTGAAATATCAGACACGGACAGACTGTAGGATGATAACAGAGTCCTGTCAGAACAACCACAGGGATCCAGAAACACCCAGACTAGAAGTGGGAGATGTATCCGAAAACCAGAATATCTAAATGACTCTGTGGACTCCTGCATCTCAGGATCCATATTCCTACAAGAATTAAAAGAGATAGCTTTTGCCATTTCCCCAAAAAGGGAAAAGATGTATCAATATGTATGGAACCAAAAAAGATAGTGTTTGGTTCAAGGGGGAAGTTTAATATATGTTACACTGCAGCTCAACAGGAAATAGTTAGTTGATGAGTAAGGCAGTTACACAGACATTAACTGTAACAAGAGCTGAAGTTTATGCATTCTGTTATAAGATGTTCTTTTAATAAATTTGTTAAAACTGCAACTGGAGTCTGAGAGACTATCTTATAAACAGCAGCTTTATACAGGAATGTATAATACTTACAGTAAATAAATTGTGCTTAAGCTAACACTAACTTTTAAATTGAGGAAGACTGATATTCTCTAAAAGGTAGTAGATTGGGCTTCCGGCATGCAAGCCAAGACACGCTTGTATTTTCGCCTATGCAATTGAGATCCAGGAGCCATTTTCTCTAGGCGGAGTAAGGGACACACCGAGTTACAGCCCCAGGGAGCGAGATCCGGAAACAAGCCAGGTGTGGGGGCGGAAGGCAGTATAGCGGAGATACCGCTACACTGGATAACAGCTATGCCACGCATCCTAGGACACACCTCAGGACAACGAGGGTAAGGAACCCCAGTTCACAACCTGGCTACAGCGAGATACGTCGACACACACAGCTGCCATAGAACACCGGAAAACTGGCCGGTTCCAGTAAAGGGCAGAGTGAATCCACCATCAAGCAAAAGAGGAAAGCGGATCAGCAGTGCAGGGACACTGTTGCTTGTTGTTGGGAAGGAGCAGGTTTGGAGGCTTGTCAGACACGGTCACACGCAAAAGGAAAAAAAGACAAGATAAGTACCCTGCCTTTTTGTTCTGTGAATTATTAAAAGGGGCACTAGGTACCGATGAGGGACATAGGAGGAAGAGTCATACTGAAATTAGAGGGGCCAAAGTATGAAGGGAGACCTGGGTGCATAATCCCTAGAATAAGCAAGTGGGATTTCCTGCTATATGTAGGGCCTGGGACTCACGACACACAGCTGAAGGGGCAACAGACAAAAGACCCTCTGCCCTTGTTCCCCTCTTTGTTTTTTTCTGCCCCTTCTGACACTTCTGACACTCTATTAAAGTTAAAACAACGGACTCAGCTATTATAAATCTTTTAACATCTAAGACTCCTATAATATACATAGGGGATATCAGGAAATGAAACCAAGTAAAGTAAAGTCAAACAAATATATTAACTGGGAGGATAAAGTGGAAAAAGCCTGGGGTTGTGAGAAAGAAGAGGTCTATTAAAATGATGGACTAACTCAGACTGATAGTAGAATCCGCAATTATAGCTGGTTAAACTTTTACATCAGGAATATAAGCGGGCTGCTTGAACTGGGCACCAGGTTAAGAAAACAAGGAAGCACTGTGGGGCGAGAAATGTAACATGGTTTGAAATAACAAATTATCCCCCAGAGGAAACCAAACTGAACAGAGTGTTTGAAATAGAGCTGAGCCTGTACTAAGTGGACAGGAAATGTATTGTATTGTATTTATTGTATATTGCAATGTTCCACTAGTATTTATATTGAAAGTTGCTGACTATCTTTGTTTTATAGCTAAACTCAGAATTGTATTATAACAATTAAGAACCACAGATAAACTCAAAGATAGGAAAACAAGGGGTAAAAAGTGATGTATGAATTGTCTCAATAGCTGGATTATGTAAACTGGTAATCGCTGGACTTTATAGGTGTAAATGTCTAGAGTTGGGCAAATACTGGTTGCTGTGGAAAATTATATATCAAATTAATTTTTCTTTTTTTCTCTCTCTTCCTGAGAGTGGGTTACACTTCTCACTGCATTTATTTCTGACTGGGTCTCATAAAAATCCAAAACCACTTAGAGGGCTACTGCAGCTATTGATAGTGGGCAGGGAACAAATAGACAACCATAGCAGGATAAAAAGTATTTTCTAAGGGACAACTCGCTTTAAAGCTAACTGTTGAAATATTACATTACACAACTGGGATATATTTATATGGGTTTTTCTTTTAATATAAGGTCTTAATCGTTATAGAAGACCCTCCCAGGGAAATCTGAGGATAATACTGTTAATGCAGCAGCATTGAAGAAGTTAAAATTAAGCGGGTTATATAGAGACCTCCTGGCTAAACTTTTGACTTTTCTAGCATCAATAGAATATTCACACCGGAGTATTAGCTATTAGAGATTTTCTGCTTACAGTGAAAATCAATCTATACCTTACACATTATATACTCTTTGAAGTTGTGAGTTTTTTTTTGTTTTTTTGTTTTTTTTCTCTCACTTAATAACACACATATAGATATATATATATATGGATAAATATATAACTAAAAATAAACTTAAATCACCAAATATGTCATCTAGAAAAAGGAATCACGATAAGAAAAGTAATAAATTCACTGTTGAGACCCTGGACGGGTTGGAGGAAAACACTTCACAGAGCACGAACAATGAAGAATTAATTAGGCAACTTAATGCACTTTTTTCACCAAAATTTGATTTAATTCAAAGCAGTATAAGTGAATTATCTAATGAAGTTAAACATTTTGCAACTAGGATTACACATGTGGAACAAAGGGTATCTGATATTGAAGACAGAGAGATACAAAGAGATCAAATGACCCAAAATATGTCAGTACAGGTAGAAGCAATTAAAGAGAAATTGGAAGATCTTGAAAACCGTACTAGACGGAACAACATTAGGCTAATAGGCCTAACAGAAGGGATTATAGAAAGAGACCTTAAAGAATTTGCAGAGGGTGAATTGTTACATCTATTAAAAATTGATAAAACAGAGACAACAATCAGGATGGAGAGAATCCACAGAATAGGTCCAGCCAGGAAGTCAACAAATGGAGAACATATTAACAGAGCAGTCATTATGAAAGTGTTAAATTTCCAAGATAAAATCAAAATATTTAATGCATATAGGAAACTAAACAGTGAATTAATGTTTGAGGGGAAAAAGCTACTATTATTTAACGACTACTCGATTGAAACATCTAATAAAAGGAGGGCTATGGCACCAATTTGTACGGAACTTATACAGGCAGGATGGAAAGCCAGGTTGCTATATCCAGCCAAAATAAATGTACAAACCAAGGAAGGAAATAAACTATTTACAGAGGAAGCAGAAGTTTAAGCGTTTTTAGAGAAAAATAAAGATGGAGGTAAATTACATGGAGAAGAAGGAAAATAGACATAGGGACATCCAAGAAAGGCTTACTAAATATTGGTCCCAACATCCTGCTTATCATGTCATGAAATTGTCATATGATATACTTAGAAATCCCCGATTAAAAATTGTTGAACCCCCTTACTCCCTTGCCATTAGTAAAAAGTGGATTGAAGGGTTTAAAAAACTAATCTTAGGCTCTTGTTTTTATGCGCATATAAATAGATTAAAATGTCTTTTAAAATTATATTATGGAACATAGGTGGAATTACGTCCCCTATTAAAAGGAAAGCTATATTGAAACATGCTAGAAAACTGGGTGCTCAGATAATTTTCCTCCAAGAAACACACTTAAAGAATGAGGAAGCAATTAAATTAAAGGGAGGATGGATAAAGGAAGTAGTCTTTACCCCATGTTGCAAAAGGAAGAAGGGAGTAGCAATCCTATTTAGTAACACACTGGAGTATTTGATTAATAAAACTATTCTAGACCCAGAAGAGAGGTTCATTATTCTATCAATTAGAATTAAAGATAAGGAATATATTTTATGTAACCTTTACGGCCCTAATAATGAAGACCCAGGATTTTGGAAAAAAATAAGGGACCAACTGATTATGTATGCAGATAAACCTATGATAGTAGGTGGAGACTTTAATCTCACACCAAATATACTTTTAGATAGGCAAAAGGAAATAAGAGTACAAAATTTTAAGAGTGTGAGAAACAAGGGGAATATACGGCCTAGAAGGAAAAGGGAGAGTATTATACTTAAAAATTTGAAGAAAGATTTGAATATACAAGATATATGGAGAATACTCAATCCTGATGGAAGGGAATTTACATGCTTGTCGAGGTCAATACACTCCCTATCAAGAATAGATTTTTTTTTGGTATCAGATAAGCTGATTAATATAATCCAGGAAGCTAGAATTGAACAGATCACGCTATCTGATCATGCCCCTATAAGCATTAATCTGAATGCTCTTCCAGTAAAACACCCAGGAGCGTTTTCCTTTCCAAAATATCTTTTAAATAATCCTAAATTTATTAACTTCATAAAAGAAAAATGGGGGGAATATGATAGATTTAATAACAATTACTGAAACAAAACTAATATTTTTTGGAACACTGCTAAAGCAGTACTCAGGGGGGAAATTATTTATTTCATAATCAACCTAAAGAAGAAGTTAAATCTTAGGAAGCAACAATTAAATAAGACTTTGATTAATGCATATACAAGATTTCTGGATACTAGAACAAAGGGTAACTAGGAGAAGTATATTATGGCAAAACAGAATAGAGATAACCTCCTTTTGGAGAATGAAGTTAAAGAAGATATGAAAAGATGCTCTAAATTTGATAGATTTGGCAACAGAGCAGGTAGATTTTTGGCGCAAATAGTTAACAATAAAAAAAACCCCTCAATATTTATTTCCAAATTAAAAGTAGGGGATAAGGAGATAAACAATCTCAAAGAGATACAAGAAACATTTTATGAATATTTTGTCAAACTATACTCACCCTTCTCCATAGATGAGGAAAAAAAAGGCAATTTTGTGAAACAATAAAGGTTCCAAAGATCGACTTAGAACAACTAAATAAACTCAATGAACATATTTCAGAAGTAGAGGTATCACAAACAATTAAAAGACTGGCTAATAATAAGGCTGCTGGTCCTGATGGACTACCCTCAGAATTTTATAAAATATTATTAGATGAAGTCGCACCTACATTAACACTGCTTCTTAATACATTTTGGACAGGACAGCTTACACCCTCAAAAGAGTTCAATGAATCTACAATAATTATCATACCAAAACCAGGAAAATACCCTCAATTACTAGAATCATACAGACCAATTTCACTTTTGAATATTGACTATAAAATAATAACAAGTATTAAAGCCAAAAGATTACAGTCATTATTAGAAGGGTTAGTCCATCAGGACCAAACAGGGTTTATGAAAGGCTGTTCATCTAATATAAACTTGAGGAAAATATATTTAACAATAGCAGATGTATGGTATAATAATAAATACAACAAGGAAACAAGAGAGGAAGATTTAGCTGTAATAGCGCTTGATGCGCACAAAGCGTTTGATTCTATTGTGTGGGACCACATATTTACAACATTAAGTAAATTTGGATTTAATGGAAATTATTATAACATGATTGAGCTATTATATAAAAAATCCCAAGCGTCTCTAATAATAAATAAGAGTAAAACAGCCTGTTTTCCGCTCTTGAGAGGGACGCGGCAGGGTTGCCCCCTATCTCCCTTAATTTTCAATCTTGCCATGGAACCATTGCTTAGAATACTTAGAATAAGGGTACCAGGAATAAACATTCAGAGCAAAGAGATCAAAATAGCAGCTTATGCAGATGACCTGCTGATTTTTACCAACCAATCCTCAGAAAATTTTAAATTAATATGCCAATTAGTAGAACAGTTTGGAACATTTTCTCGGAACAAAATTAATAAAAATAAATCAGAGGTATTATGGATGCATAAACTTAAAGAATCAGATAACCAAACTTTTAAAGAAGTAAAACATTCACTTGTGTATCTTGGATTAAAATTTTCAGAGGATCCAGAAGAATTATATAGGTTAAATCTGAAAGAAGCGGTTAAGAAATTTACAGATACCCTTAAGAAGTGGGAAACTCTCCCCCTATCCCTATATGGTAAAATTAATTTATTAAAAATGATAGCATTACCTCGGTTACTTTATATTTTTCAAAATATTCCTCTTTTATTGAAAAATATAGAAAAGAAGAAAATAAATTCCTAAATTTAAAACATTTTTGTGGGGCAAGAAGAAAGTAAAATTAAATCATAGGAAACTAACATTACCAAAAAAATTATTGGGAATGGCATTACCGGACATAGAGTTATACAACCTAGTGGCAGTAGGGAAAATATTGATTGATTGGCTGCTATACATAGGGCATTTCTCTATATAAGAGATTGAGAAGCAGCTAGGTAAATCCTTTGTATCTGAAAAACATATTTCACATGGAAATTAACAGATTACCCCTTTATTTCAAAAGAATAAGCGTATTAAAAGATTCAATAGTAGCATGGCATAAAATATGCAGTAAACTAAATTTGAAATATGCAGTTTCTAAATATCTCGCAATTAAGGGAAATCAAGACTTCCAATTGGGTTTTTTAACAGATGTTGGTTCAAAATGGGAGGAGCATGGTCTAGATAATGTGATACAAGTGATAAACTGGGAACAGACTAACCCAAAGGTCCTAGATTTTTAATCGATCCAAACGCAATTTTAGTGTAGGAACGAACATTTATTTGCATATATACAGCTAAGAGACTACTGCTTGAAACTTTTAAGGCTACATGGGAAAGAATGGGATTACTCAGTTTTAGCACCAATTGTTAGTGCATATAACAACAAGAAATGTTCTATCTCGCCCCTATACAGCATTATAAAACAATCAGAATATGAGGACCAAATGGCTAAACTTACATTAAAATGGAGGGACACATATTTCCCTAACCTAACATCAAATATTATTTTAAAAAGCATAGGATCAGTAGAAAGAGTCACAATGGCAATGTCCTTGCATGAACAACACATTAAAATAATATGGAAGTAATGTTTAAGTGGGGGAAAGGTCACAATAAATATAATTGTGTGAAATGTAGAAGGGATAATGCCAATTTAATTCACTGTATTTGGGAATGCCCAAAACTCCAAAGATTTTGGAGGATGGTATCATTTTGGGCCAATAAAATGTGCAATATCCAGATGATATTACAAGCAGAACATGTTATATTTTTAAATTTTAAGAAAGCAGAAGCTTTACAGTGTAAACTATTCATTACAATAATAATTATATTAAGCAGAAACCTGATTTTAAAAGGGTGGAAGAATGAACGTGCACCATCACTTAAGTTACTGAAAAATATAGTACACAAGCAATTTCTGATTGAGCAAAATTATATCTGGTTTAAAGTTGAAGATAATGTTAGCAGGTTTTTTGAAAAATGGAAGTTTTGGATTAAGATGCAGGATAGTGATACGGAAAAGGAGCTTATTTCAAGGTTTGAAAATACTGTGTACATAATGGAAAGTAGAATTAGGGGAGAGTGGCTATGAAATAAATAGGTGAGGTTAAAATATAATGAAGCGAACAAATTGTATTCCCTCCCCTCTTCCCTTTCTTCTTTATTTGCTTTTTCGTGTAAGCAATATTGCAAATGTATTTGTTTATTTGTATTTGTTCAAATGCCTATTGATTTCTGACAAGATACAAGCCTGTATAATTATGTTAAATTATGAATAAAAAAATAAATGAAAAAAAAAAAAAGTATAAAAAAAAAACAAACTTTTAAATTGTAATACACAAGCTATTTAGAAGAAGATTTCATAAGCAGTGTTCCCTCTAAAGCCAGTTTTGTGAATGGCCCAGCAGGGAAACAGTTAATTAGAGCTTACAAAACTTGCCTTATAGTGTACACTGTTCTGCACTAGCTTAAACAATCACTGTGTATTATGTAGCTGGCTCACTGTATACTTATAGGTATTTATTTAGTGCAAGCATAAAATACTATTTTGACACATCACTTTTTTTGTAAATGGAATCACACAACAGTAAAAAGTTGCACAACCTTTTTGCTGCTTCATTTTAAAAAGTGGGTGGTGATCAGCGTTTCCTTTAAGGCCAGTTTTGTGAGCAGCCCAGCAGTGAAACAGTTAATTAGAAAAATAAGCAAACACAATGCAATTCAGACTGCAATGGCATGGTTCCTTATTTAACTGTTTCACTGCTGGGGCGCTCACAAAACTGGCCTTCGAGGGAACACTAGTCATAAGAACTTCTAATAGAAATTCAAAGTATCCGTCTTGTTTTAAGATCATGCCAAAGCAGAAATTGTGCATTTAAAATCGATAAATAGGAATATTGTAAAAAAAAATGAGCATTGAGCACAAAATGCCCACAATGCCCACAATGAGCAAAATGCCAAAATTCAAATGGTATCAGATGCTTTAGCAATGTTAAAGATGAATTCTGATTGCAATAGGTTAAACTCACACATGTAAATTAGAAAGGGGTTAATTTTAAAGCAAATTACTGTAACCTTAAGAGAAGTGGAAGAGCTATTGTATATTTCTGTCTCCTTTGCTGGTGACTCCTCCTATCCATTGCCTCTGTCTGTTGGAGTACCTCAAGGCTCTGTTCTGTGTCCTCTACTCTTCTCTATACTTCCTCACTAGGTAAACTTATCAGTAGCTACGGCTTCAACTATCACCTCTATGCTGATGAAACTCAGATCTACTTATCCACCCTTGCACTTTCTTCTTCTGCCCTTTCTCACATCAGTGTCTGCTTATCTGGCATTTCTTCTTGGATGACCTCTCACCACCTAAAAATCAAAATGTCAAAGACAGAGCTCCTTCTACTCCCCCCTCTAATTCTACCCCAGTTTCTAACTTTTCAATCACTGTTGGTGACACAACTATCTCCCCATCACCCCAAGTCCGATGCCTAGGAGTTATGCTTCACTCCAATCTGTCCTTCATACCCCACATCCAATTGCTCTCTTCATCCTGTCGCAACCACCTACGAAAAAACTCCAGAATTTGTTTGTTTCTGAGTGCTGAAACTAAACTAAACTAATCCACTCCCTGGTAATTTCCCAACCTTCCCAAATTTGTTTTTTAAAAAGATAGATAATCCCTTTATTAACCATTCCCCAGTTTTGCATAACCAACACAGTTAAAAAAATATATGTTTTATCTCTGTGATTACCTTGTATCTAAGCTCCTGCAAAATTCAGTTATTTTGACAGATTTGCATTTTAGCCAATGCGTGAGCTCTATGTTATGTATATGACACACATGAACTAATTCCCTCTAGTGGTGAAAAACATTAAAAATACATTTAGATAAGAGGCAGCCTTCAAGGTCTAAGAAATTAGCATATGAACCTCCTATGTTTAGCTTTCAACTAAGAATACCAAGAGAATAAAGCAAAATTGGTGACAAAAGTAAATTGGAAAGTTGTTTAAAATTACATGCCCTATTTCAATCATGAAAGTTTATTTTGGGCTTGACTGTCCCTTTAAATGGTTAGGTGCCAAGGGATTTTACCTTTTTTATTACCAATCTACCCGAAAAACTGTAAACTTAAAAAAACACTTTTTTGTATTCTGGTTAACAGCACTAAAAATTCCTAGATTCTGAAAGAAATCTGAGCAACCTTCTGCTACAGATTGGGAAGTGCAAGTAAACCATAATCTATCTGTAGAAAAATATCACTACCTTTTCTCTAAGCTAGATGTTTATTAAATGTTTTCTAGAAATGTGGTCTTCAGTAGACTTGGGGCCAGATTACAAGTGGAGTGGTATTTAATGTTAACGCTCGATCGTTATCTTTGCTAGAAGTAAGTTGTTTGCGTGCGTTGGGTTGCGCTTGTATTACAAGTTGAAATTAAATAGTTTTCGCTTGCGCTAACCCGATGAGTGTAAAAAGCTGAACTTACAATATCGAGCACATA
Organism: Bombina bombina; assembly: GCF_027579735.1. Taxonomy (NCBI): domain Eukaryota; kingdom Metazoa; phylum Chordata; class Amphibia; order Anura; family Bombinatoridae; genus Bombina; species Bombina bombina. Next base: position 1,171,552,535 of record NC_069500.1, read on the forward strand.
TTCCCTTATAAAAGTCAATGCAGCAAAAAAAGCGAAAAAAAACCTAACACACTACTCATGCTCAAACACGATCATGCTCTAACCTGCCATGAAACTATGAATATTTCACATTCCAATGTTCTTCACATAGTAGAATATGTTATATGTATTTATGAATACATATATGATGTTTTATTTGATGCAATATATAAATACATATATATATATATATATATATACCTATATAAATAGATGAGTATATATATATAGGTATAGATACATTATATACAGATATATATATAGAAATATAGTTTTAAAAATACATATAACATATTCTGCTATGCGCAGAACATTGGGATGTGAAATATTGATGGTATATACACAGTATAACACTATTAAATATTAATCTTGCATTAATATGCTTTAACATGTTTTCATCTACTTAACTGCAAAGGGCTTGAATGCACATATACATATATATATATATATAGTAGTGAAGATTGGAGTAGCCGTGTTAGTCCAGAAGATAGATGCTCAAAAAACAAAGTATTGCAGTATACAGTGATACCTTTTTTATTGGACTAACATAATATTTAAAAGACAAGCTTTCGTGAGTTTTCCTCTCTTCCTCAGGTCTAAAGCAATACTGATCATTCTGATATAGATACATATCACATACAACAAATGGAAGGGAGGAAGGGGGGTGAGAGGGGGGTCATAAAAGCAGAAAATGTGTCTGAAGGAGAAAATAGCTGAGAATAGCCAGAAAGAATAAATTAACAGAGGAGAGTAAATAGGCCAGATGAGAGGAAAAACAAAAAGGAAAAAGAAACCAATAAAGGACAATAAGATGAGAGATTATAGAAAGTTATGGTAGTGTGTGAGAAAGCCAGAGTCTACATTAAGTCCTTAATTTCTGGTATTGAAATGTGTGATCATTTTCATCTAAAACGTCTTTCGTTCATGAGAGTCTTTGAAATTCCCTTTAAGAATTTTAATCCTGAGGTTAAGGATGGAGTGACCAGTCTGGGTGAAGTGATGACCAACAGGGGTACAATATTCATTTTCCTTGTGGTTTTTGATCGAGTGTCTGTGCAGATTCATTCTGAGATGCAGCTTTAGGCCAGTTTTTCCAATGTACCAACCTCTGTCACACGCTGTACACTGTATCATGTACACCACATTAGCAGATGAGCACAAATAGGATCCGTTAATATTGTATGACGCGTTGTTGTGTCTGGCTGTGTTGTTGTCACATATATGTTGACACAGTTTGCAGAGTGATTTGTTGCATCGTGCAGTGCCATTCTGTGTAAGCTTCTGTTCTGTGGTTAATTTGCTGCGGACCAATCTCTATCTCAGGTTAGGCGGTTGTTTGAATGCTAGTATGGGGGGTTCAGGAAATATTTTTTTGAGTGTGGGGTCCTCTGAAATTAGTGGTTGTAGCTCTTTAATAATTTTGCGCACTCCTTCCAGAGTAGGGTTGTAAGTGACTACTAGAGGGGTTCTTGTTTTGTTTTCCTTTTCTTTGTATTGTAGGAGTCTTTCCCCTAGTGTTTTTAGGGCAGATTTGATTTTTTTTAGATATTGTCCTTTCCTTGTAGCCCTTTTGCCTAAATGACTCTGACAGTGTACTCAGGTGGTGATCTCTGTCTTTTGTGTAAGAGCAAATGCTTTGATATCTGATAGCTTGGCTATATATACTATATATATAGCTATATGTGTGTACATATGTATTTATGTGTTTATATGTGTATATATATATATATATATATCTGTAAATACATATTTACCCATATAAATACATCTGTAAACACATATAAGCATATATACAGTATTTATATATATAGATAGATAGATAGATAAAAATGTTTAGACATGTATATTTATGTATGTCTATGTTAAAGCACTTAACCTGCCTTTAATCTTCTAGCACCTGAGACCTCATATCTTTGAGTCCTTATAACGTTTTTGTGCATTTTTCTTAATAATTTTAGATGGTGTTATTATGGGTGTAAATGTACATTGTAATGTATTTTCTAGTGGCTAGATTATGAGTTGTGTGTTAGGGTTAAAAAGCAGCATTGGCCACTCCCAACGCTGCTTTTTAACACCCGCTGGTATTACGGGTCTTGCAGGTACAGGTGTACCGCTCACTTCTTTGGCCCGACTCGGAAATACCGCAAATCCACTTACGTCAATTGCGTATCCTCTTTTTTCAATGGGACTTGCATAGTGCCAGTATTACGAGTCTGCCAAAGAGTGGTAGACCCTCTCCAGTCAAGCCTGGTACCGCATTTTAAAGTCAGTAGTTAAGAGTTTTACACTACAACGCCGTAGCATAAAACTCTTAACTAAAGTGCTAAAAAGTACACTAACACCCATAAACCACCTATTAACCCCTAAACCGAGCCCCCCCACATAGCAAACACTAAAATAAAATTTTGAACCCCTAATCTGCTGAAAAGGACATCGCCGCCACTATTATAAATATATTAACCCCTAAACCGCTGCACGCCCGCATCACAGAAACTATTTAAATATTATTAACCCCTAATCTGCTGGCCCTAACATCGCCGACACCTACCTACACTTATTAACCCCTAATCTGCCGCCCCCAACGTCGCCGCCACTATAATAAAGTTATTAACCCTTAAACCCTTAAAAGTCTAACCCTAACCCTAACCCCCTAACTTAAATATAATTTAAATAAATCTAAATAAAATTACTACAATTCACTAAATTATTCCTATTTAAAACTAAATACTTACCTATAAAGTAAACCCTAAGCTAGCTCCAATATAACTAATAGTTACATTGTAGCTAGCTTTGGGTTTATTTTTATTTTACAGGTAACTTTGTATTTATTTTAACTAGGTACACTAGTTATTAAATAGTTGTTAACTATTTAATAACTACCTAGATAAAATAAAGACAAATTTACCTGTAAAATAAAACCTAACCTATATTACAATTACACCTAACACTACACTACAATTAAATGAATTACCTAAACTAAATACAATTAATTACAATTTAAAAAAATTATCTAAAGTACATAAAAAACACTAAATTACAGAAAATAATAAACATATTACAAGATTTTTAAACTAATTACACCTAATCTAATCCCCTAACAAAATAAAAAAGCCCCCACAAAATAAAAAAGGCATACCCTACACTAAATTACAAATAGCCCTTAATAGGGCCTTTTGCGGGGCATTGCCCCAAAGTAATCAGCTCTTTTACCTGTAAAAAATAAGTACAAATACCCCCCAAACATTAAAACCCACCACCCACACAACCAACCCTACTCTAAAACCACCCAATACCCCCTTAAAAAAACCTAACACTAACCCCTTGAAGATCACCCTACCTTGAGAAGTCTTCACCCAACCAGGCCGAAGTCCTCAACAAAGCCGGCAGAAGTGGTCCTCCAGACGGGCAAAAATCTTCATCCAGACGGCATCTTCTCTCTTCATCCATCCAGCACGGAGCGGCTCCATCTTCAAGACATCCGCGGCGGAGCATCCTCTTCATCCGGAGTCTTCTTCAACAATGATGGTTCCTTTAAGTGACGTCATCCAAGATGGTGTCCCTTCAATTCTGATTGGCTGATAGAATTCTATCAGCCAATCGGAATTAGGGTAGGAAAAATCCTATTGGCTGATGCAATCAGCCAATAGGATTGAGCTCGCATTCTATTGGCTGATTGGAACAGCTTATAGAATGCGAGCTCAATCCTATTGGCTGTTAATAACTATTTAATAACTGCATCAGCCAATAGGATTTTTCCTACCTTAATTCCGATTGGCTGATAGAATTCTATCAGCCAATCGGAATTGAAGGGATGCCATCTTGGATGACGTCACTTAAAGGAACCGTCATTGTTGAAGAAGACTCCGGATGAAAAGGATGCTCCACGTCAGATGTCATGAAGATGGAGCCACTCCGCGCCGGATGGATGAAGATAGAAGATTCCGTCTGGATGAAGACTTCTGCCCGTCTGGAGGACCACTTCTGTCTGGTTGGATGAAGACCTCTGCCCGTCTGGAGGACCACTTCTGCCCGGTTGGGTGATGACATCTCACGGTAGGGTGATCTTCAAGGGGTTAGTGTTAGGTTTTTTATGGGGGGATTGGGTGGGTTTTAGAATAGGGTTGGTTGTGTGGGTGGTGGGTTTTAAAGTTGGGGGGGTATTTGTACTTTTTTTACAGGTAAATGAGCTGATTACTTTGGGGCAATGCCCTGCAAAATGCCCTTTTAAGGGCTATTTGTAATTTAGTTTAGGGTAGGACTTTTTTTATTTTGGTGGGCTTTTTATTTTGTTAGGGGGATTAGAGTAGGTGTAATTAGTTTATTAGTTTAAAAATCTTGTAATTATTTTATTATTTTCTGTAATTTAGTGGGGGGGGGGTTCGTACTTTTTTTTAGATAATTTTATTTAATTGTAATTAATTGTATTTAATTTAGTTAATTTATTTAATTATAGTGTAGTGTTAGGTGTAATTGTAACTTAGGTTAGGTTTTATTTTACAGGTAAATTTGTCTTTATTTTAACTAGGTAGTTATTAAATAGTTAATAACTATTTAATAACTATTGTACCTAGTTAAAATAAATACAAAGTTGCCTGTAAAATAAAAATAAACCCTAAGCTAGCTACAATGTAACTATTAGTTATATTGTAGCTAGCTTAGGGTTTATTTTATAGGTAAGTATTTAGTTTTAAATAGTAATTATTTAGTTAATTGTAGTAATTCTATTTAGATTTATTGTAATTATATTTAAGTTAGGTGGGGTTAGGGTTAGACTTAGGTTTAGGAGTTAATAACTTTATTATAGTGGTAGCGACTTTATGGGCGGCAGATTAGGGGTTAATAAATGTAGTTAGGTTGCGGCGACATTGGGGGCGGCAGATTAGGGGTTAATAAATATAATGTAGGGTTCGGCGATGTTGGGGGCAGCAGATTGGGGGTTCATAAGTATAATGTAGGTGGCGGCGGTGTCCGGAGCGGCAGATTATGGGTTAATAATATAATGCAGGTTTTGGCAATGTTGGGGGCGGTAGATTAGGGGTTAATAAGTGCAAGATTATTGGTGTTTAGACTCAGGTTTCATGTTAGGGTGTTAGGTGTAGACATAACTTTTGTTTCCCCATAGGAATCAATGGGGCTGCATTAGGAGCTTTACGCTGCTTTTTGCGCGTTTTTTTTCAGCCGGCTCTCCACCATTGATTCCTATAGGGAAATCGTACACAAGCACGTTTTAGCAGCTCACTGCTAACGTAAGCAGTGCTGGTATTGAGGTGAGATGTGGAGCAAAATTTTGTTCTTCGCTCACTTTTTTGTGGTTTACGCCTGGTTTGTAAAAACCCTTAATACCAGCGCTGTCTGTAAGTGAGCGGTGAGCATAAACTGCTCGTTAGCGCCGCATAGCCTCTAACACAAAACTCGTAATCTAGGTGTTTGTGTTTTGTGACACTTTTATGTTTCGCTAAACAGTTAACCAGAGTTCTGAGGTTGCGCTAACCCGTCGTCCGTTAACTTCAATTGCGCTCAAGCGAACGTATTTACTTTAAATTTGCAATACGAGTGAGAAACCTGACATGTGCAAGCCCTTAATTGGCTAGCTGGTTGCTTAGCTATGTGGTCTATTAGTTAAATGATTGAGTTATTAGGTAGATTTTAAGATCTTAGATCATCAGTATACTTATAGTTGTCACACATGCATACATTCATAACATTATATTCCCCTTTCATTTAAACTGCTTAACATCCTGAGCTACAGTTTATTTGATGGTATTTGGTGATATTTGGTATTTATAACATCCATACTATGATTGATTTATGAGTATAACTTAAAGGGACATGAAACACAAAACTAATTTGTGATAGAAAATACAATTTTAATCAACTTTCTAATTTACTTCTATTATCTGTGTTTCATTCTCTTGGTATCCTTTGTTGAAGGAGCAGCAATGCACTACTGGCTTCTAACTGAACACATGGGTGAGCCAATGACAATCAGTAAATATATGCAGCCACCAATCAGCAGCTAGAACCTAGGTTCTCTGCTGCTCCTGAGCTTGTCTACATAAACATTTCAGGATAAGAAGAGAAGGAAGCAAATTAAATAATAAAAGTCATTCGGAAATTTGTTCAAAATTGTATGCTCTGTCTAAATCATGAAAGAAAACATTTGGGTTTCATGTCCCTTTAATTAAACTCTTACTACTTGTTTATAATGTTAATGCAATTTCTCGGTTTGACTATCATTTAGAAACCATTTTTTATTTCTTATTTTCACGTTATTTTCTTAAATTTGAAGATATTGATCGATGCTCTTGAAATGATCCAGCTGGGAGTCCTGGGACTCAGTTAAACATATAGGGCTAGATAACAAGTGGTGAGCTAACTGTTGCACGCAAGCAATATCGGGTTTTTACGCACGTCAGAAATTGCTTGTGTATTAGAAGTTGAAAGCAACGTGATCAAGAGAGTGCAATTGCATGTTACGCTCATAAGGTAGGCGTGACTGAAATCCTCACAAAAAGGGTAGTGCATTTAAAAAAGCTGCACTAAACACTATATAAATACATTGAGAATAATTGTTACAATCATATAAACAGTATCTGATAAAAATTATTCCTATAAATATTTTTTTTAAAGTTATAAAGGTTAAAAGTTATAAGGTATAGGACAAGGTGTTTGACTGTAAAAGACTATATTTTATATATACATACAATGTGCGTTATTGAAATATTAAATTAATAAAAAAATATTAATAATAATGGTTATAAATTATTATGCATATTGTAAAAATATATTTACTCTATGGATTATTTTGATTTTTTTTTTACAGAATCTTTAATAATTTTTAATCATTATTAAAAATATTTATTAATATTTTATATTTAATATTTCAACAACACATTTTGAAGTTAGTAATTTTTCATGTGCGCTACCCGACACCACATTAGACATCATTTTTAAAACGGAAAGCGCAATATGCATATATTACATTCCTATGTTCTTCAAATAGAAAAAATGTAATTTGTATTATTAATATATATATACATATAAATATATATGATGCTAATGTAAAATAGATATCTTCACCTTTATATCTATAGGAATAGATATACAGGTATATATGTATTTACAATAATAATTACATTTTTCTTTATGGAAAGAACATTGGAATGTGAAATATTCATCACACCTGTTGGGTTAGCCAGTAAGAGATGGGTGTTAGGTTGTTTCTTCTGCGCTCTCCATTGACTTTATTGTGAAAATATGATAACAAGGTCGCGATATTCTGTTAGCGTGCATCGGGTGTTGCTGGCGTGTATACTTTTTACTTTTATCTTGTAATACATGTTAGAGATGTGCAGGAAAGACAATTTAATTTCAGACTAAATTTTTATTCCGGATATTCAGGGAAATTTGTTTCCCCAAATATTCATTGGCTGCACTATTCGGGTTTTGTTTAGTTTAAAACTAAATAAAAATGTAATTTTCGTTAAACATTTAAATTTATTTTCATTCAAACGAATTTATGTTTCACAGCTATAGGTATGCATGCTGAGACAATAGCATACTTGTCTTTTATTATTATTACTATTATTATTAGCATTTCTTTTCAAACATAAAAATAGCACTACAAATACATAGTTTAGCTAACAGGCAGAAGGACATAACAATGGGTTAAGTTTACGTTTTAGCATACAACTGATTTATTTACTAAAATATAAAATCTCTAGTCTTGCTTACAATCTCAGATAAAATAATCTGCAAACTAAAATAAGAAGACTCAGAGGGCAATTTATTTTAACACCCCACCAATATACACAAGCAAATTAGATGTGTGATGCATAGCTCTTGTATCTTTGCAGCAGAAGGTGGCCTTTGTGTTTACTTTTCCTGCCATGGGAAAAATCTTGCAAGCAAGTAATTGGAATCTACAAAGTTACCTATATAAGCATCCAAAGCAAGACTTTTCCCTTAGGTGGACATCTTCTGGATCTTATAAGCAATTATTCTACAAGCTAGGACAACTGATATCATATCGACACAAAAAACTTAAACACTGTTTTATCTACAAATGCAACGTTCTTTTTATACAATGGTATAATTCAATGCTCACCTGCATTTTATTATGACATATTCTTGCATATTTTTTCCCTTTGTAGTTTTCTAGGGCTTCTTTTCACTACACTAGTCCAACAGTTCATTCATTCATTAATTAAATGATCAATTTCATGGTTTTAAAATATTTGTTTTGCATATTCTCAGTTCTCATGAAAAATGTATGTTCCTGTATAACTTAAAAAAATGTGTTTGAATTCCTGTGTGCTGTGTCACTATTAATTAACAGAACAGTTTTCAGCCAATAAGCAATATGACCAGAATGAGTTGTGCACTTCCTGTTGGCTGCAAAACTTAGATTAATTTAACTTTTTTTTACATGCACAATGTTTTAACAAGTTCATATGTATAAAAAATATCTATCTATAGCTATCTATCTATATATCATCTATCATCTATCTATCTATGTCAAGCTCACAAAACAATACTGTTTGCCTTTGATCTATTGTCTTGCACATCCTACAAAAAGATTCCTCTAATAAAAGACCTCTAAGTTTATTTGAAACCATAAGGGTATTAAAACCTTTACTAAATGTCATCTTCTGATCAGCTTCAGTTAACTTTTTCAATATCATTAATAATACCTGTTTTAAACTGATAAAAATGTTCTTATTTCTATGAGCTCAATTTATCATCTATTGGGCAGACGAGGTTTAGTATCATGAACAAAAAATAATAAATGGAAAAGCAACAATTCATAAAAATAAATCTTGACTTTTAGTCTTAGTCGTTTAAAAATAAGTACAGCATACAAAATTTTCGCCAATATTGTTTAGAGGACAGCTTACTCGTTTCGGCTACAAAGCCGTACTCATAGCTGTTTGATACTCCCTCAAACAAACAGGCTTTTTAAAGGGAACACGAGTCAGAATCGCAAAGAGAATTGGGATTCAAAGGTTGCACTTATCTAGCACTTCAATTCTCCTAAGATTTATCAGACAAACAACTAAGCGAAGAAGAACCAATGGGTCGGGTTCTCTAATTAAAACATAACTTTTATTGTTACAAAAAAATTATATAAAATCATTGTGTAAGTGTGTGTAATTTAAAAACACATAGAAACTCGATTCTGCATTAATATTGCAAGTGAGTAGCGTGGGGGTGGCTTCCTGGGGTATATTGGACTTTACAAATATGTTTAAAGAACTATTAAGTTGGTATAATATAATGTACTTTGTGTTGGAATACAGACTTTTCCAATGTTGAAATATTCTTTATTATAAGTAGCTCTATAGTTGATTTACCAAAAGGGCATAACCGTGTCCCTGTGGATAACAGTCCTGTAAGTGCTGTTTCTTTTAAAGTTTCATGATATCCAGTTTAGAGACCCTTATAAACAGTTTGACAGTTTATTTATCTTTAAGCAAATAAAATGTTCTTGTAGTATGTATGTATAGTATAAATTACTTAAAATTACTACCTTGAGTGGTTGTATACATATAATGCCTTCTGAGTATAGTTGTCATGTTCCGGTGTACATGCGTTCAGGACACAGACCCTCAGGGCAGTGGTAGGGATTTGAAGACACCGACCCCTGACCCGGGGAAGAGTATCCTGGACGTGGATAGATGATATTCTGTGATTCATAGTTGCTAGAAGTTATTGTAGAATTCAGTGAGAGTGCAACATTTGTATACAATATATTCTGGCTTCACTGTGACTTATAGTTAGTTAATAGGAGTAGCTGCAGGATTCAATGAAAGAAAAATATAGCAATGTGGAATGTTCAGGCTTCAGAGTAAACTGGTAGAGGACTGACAGTTAGATGCAAACTAAGGTTTGTTGCAGGTTAACAGTACATAATATTATATAGAGTTGTATGTCAGAATTAAGCAGAGCAGCACAGGTGATAGTCAAGTTGCAAGTTTTAGGCATTAATTACTGTTTGTGCATATATATGCAAACTAAGGTTTGTCGCAGGTTCACAGTACATAATATTATATATAGCTGTATGTCAGTGATAAGCAGAGCAGCACAGGTGATAGTCAAGTTGCAAGTTTTAGGCATCAATTACTGTTTGTGCATATATTGGAGAATCAAATGAAAGCTTTCAACTGAACACATAGATGCAGAGTTCTGAATATGTTAACATATTTGTAGAATGATATTTCAGCTATGACAACTTGTATCAGGGAATAGTTATAAAGTTCTGGGTAAGATGCTGTTGTAATAATTAGAGAGTGATGATAACCAAAAGTATAATTGATTTATAATAAAGTTCAGTTTGTTAAGTAGCAGTGTCCAGGTAACAAAATGGAATTATTTGGATACTTGCGATTTGATGATTATAAGCATAGGAAAGGCTGTAACTTAAATAAGTTGGTAGTATATAAGTTGTTCAGGACCACAACTTCAAAGTTAATGCAAAGCACATTAGACCTGAGAAGGCTTGAAAAGAGGCTGAGGGAATCAGGTGCATGAATGATTAATCAGGCAGGAAAACTGAATGTAAATACTGCCCAAAATAGCATGAGTTTCAGAATCAGGAAAGGCAGTCTTAAAGGGATAGTGACATTAGGCTGAGATATGTTACAGAACCCCCTCCTTAAAGGCGACCTCTGGGCGCCGAATGCAATCTAAAAGGAGAGAGAACAAAAATGATATGAAGAGCCGGTAGTAGGTGTATGGAGGTAATGGGTCCAATTGGAAATCAAGAAAGGAGGGTTGGAGATCTCTTGAAAAAGTAAAATGACAAAGCAAAGGACATGGAATTCAGATATCAAAAGATCTTGACAATGATGAGAGTGAAACTTGAAGTCATCTTTCTTGTAGTCATCGTGAGAATGCATGAACGTGACATACAATGAGCTTCCTACCACAGAAACATCCTGAGAGTTGATAGGCAGATGTTCTTCATGATAGATGACCATGTACACAGCCAATGAAAAGGCACCCAGTCCTAGACATATGAATAGGCTTTCCTCAACTTCAGAAATAGAGATGCAGCATTCTGGGTTGATAACCAGATTAACCACCTTTGGGTCAGAGATTTGAGTATCCTCAGAATTAACCTCTTGGCTGAGGATTAGATATACTCCAAAAGAAAAAGCTATAGCCACTTCTAACCCAATAGCAGGGCTGTCTTCAAAGTAGGAGATAGGATTGTAGAGAGCTAGAGTTAACCAGTTCTTGCCTTCTTCTGATTCAATATCAAATGTGTCCTTACTGGATTCAGAATCAAGAGTGTCCTCACTAGGATCAGGTATATGAATGCCCACACCAGGGCAAGGTTCAGGAATACCCACATCTGGGCAAGGTTCAGGAATATCCTCAGTAGGATCAGGTGAAGGAATGCCCATGCCAGGGCAAGGTTCAGAAGTACCCACATCTGGGCAAGGTTCAGGAATATCCTCAGTAGGATCGGGTGAAGGAATGCCCATGCCAGGGCAAGGTTCAACTATAGAAAAAGAAAAAGAACCCACTTTAGAGCCAGGAACCATACTCTCTTCTGAGCAGAGGGCAAGGCATTCTTCAGGGTTCACAAACAAAGAATTTACAAGATCCACTTTAGAGCCAAGAACCATACTCGCTTCTGAGCAGAGGGCATGGCTATCTTCATGATCAAGTATTATTACACCCATTTCTGGGTTAAACAAAGGAATACCCATACCAGGGTCAAAAACAGGAGAGTCCACCTTGATGCCAGGTTTAGTAGTATCATCATGGAAAACAGGGACAGCAATAGCCACTGGGGAATCTTCTTGAAGAACTTTTGTACAAGTTTCAGGGTCAAGAACGTCCACTTGCGAACTTGGTTCAATGTTGTCTTCACAGGGTTCAGTATCAGGAATTCCTGTAAAGGGAACAGATGTAGTAGAAAATGTAGGTTGATGCGTAGTATCTCCCAAGGAAAACATTTTCTTAGCTGCAGTAACAGAAGAATTTTGAAAAGGTGGAGTGTACTGAAATATGCCACTCTCAGGTAGATGCGGAGGAATTGTGATACAAGGTTCTGACTGAGAGGTTTTCTGGGGTTCAGCAGGCATACTTATCTGAGTTTGAATTTCAGGACTAAATTCTCCAGGGACTACCTCTGGAAAACTGAAAGGTTGTATATCTGGAACAAAATTATCTTTTGCTTCTAGCACAGGTTTTACAGACATTGAGGCAGCATCAGAGGGATGTAAGGAATCAATAGTTGAAAGCAGTGTTTGTAATTGTAGAGTTTGAGAAGATAAACCATTAAGTGCTTCAAAAACAGACTGATGGCAACACTTTCAAGCCTAAAACACTGGGCTTCCAAAGCTGCCTTTGCAGCTTAATAAATGGAGCTCTATATTTAAGAATTTCAAGAGACATCAAGTAAATGAATAATGCCTTTGGGAAAATTATTTTCATTTATTATCATGTGCACTAGTTGTTTGTAAGATCGCATGCCTATCAGTATAATTTCAATATCCTTTCTAATCTTTCCATTAAAATTCAATGTTATTTAATTTTCATTTTAAAAATAAATGCATATTAAGGAATAATAACATTTTTTTGAGGTAGATTTAATATTGTCTGGACAGACAAGGTTTACAGACAAATTGTGGGGTGCATTCAACCATTTATTTATCATTGCATAAGCAGATGCCCACGTAATGATGTCCCACTGCTCTTGTGAAACCAGTTGTACAAAAGCAAAGATTGTTGATCACACCAGGCAGACTAGATTGTGGTGATTTAAATCCACCACATCTGAGTTTGAGTAGAGACTTTAGGAAGAAGCTGTTTAAAACAATGCTTCATAAATATCAGTGTTCAGGCTTGCATGTTCCAAACTGCAACTGTTAGGGAGGGGTATTAACCTTATATTAGAACAGCCGTATATTAGAACAAATAAACCTAAACCTAATAAAGCACTATATGCAACTTTGACACATAGGGTAAAACAAATTTAACCCATCTCTGCACCTTTAAATTGATTACAAAAATATAATTTAAACTTAAATATTTGTGATGTAAAACAAATATGATTCTATTTTAACTGAAATAAATATGTACCAGAGTTTATATAATTGCAAATAAAAATATTAAAAAGTCACTAATTACAGTAGATTGTAAAATCAACAAATGCATAAAAAAAAAGACGAAAGTGTGATATTATAATGGTTATTTTGAATTTCAAATTAGCAGCAAATTTCTTTTTCTTTACATTTTTAAACATGTTTCTATTTACCTGTCCGTTGTAGCATGCGAAAGCATTAGCTGATCACGGATTCATATACATACATACATACTATCGCCTAGATTACAAGTTTTGCGGTAACAGGGGTGCGGTGGTAACAAGCCTTTTTTTTTCCACTGCTCCCTTAAGACAACGCTGGTATTACAGGTTTTTTTAAACCTGGCGTTAGCCGCAAGAAGGTGAGCATAGAGCAAAATTTAGCTTCACATCTCACCTCAATACCAGCGGTGCTTAAGTCAGCGGTGAGCTGGCTAAACGTGCTTGTGCACGATTTCCCCATAGGAAACAATGGGGCTGAGCTGGCTGAAAAAAAACCTAACACCTGCAAAAAAGCAGCGTTCAGCATTGTTTCCTATGGGAAAATGAATTTTATGTCTGCACCTAACACCCTAACATGAACCCCGAGTCTAAACACCCCTAATCTTACACTTATTAACCCCTAATCTGCCGCCCCCGCTATCGCTGACACCTACATTATATTATTAACCCTTAATCTGCCGCTCCGGACACCACCGCCACCTACATTATACTTATGAACTCCTAATCTACTGCCCCCAACATTGCCGACACCTACATTATATTTATTAACCCCTAATCTGCCCCCCCAACGTTGCCGCAACTATATTAAATTTATTAACCCCTAATTTGCCGCAGCCAACGTCGCCACCACTATTATAAATTTACTAACCCCTAAACCTAAGTCTAACCCTAACACCCCCAACTTAAATATAATTTAAATTAAACAAAATAAATTTACCATAATTAAATAAATTAGTCCTATATAAAACTAAATACTTACCGATAAAATAAACCCTAAGCTAGCTACAATATAACTAATAGTTACATTGTAGCTAGTTTAGGATTTATATTTATTTTACAGGCAACTTTGTATTTATTTTAACTAGGTAGAATAGTTATTAAATAGTTATTAACTATTTAATAACTACCTAGTTAAAATAAAGACAAATATACCTGTAAACACTAGTTAAATTTTATTAACCCCTAATCTGTCGTCCCTAACATCGCCGACACCTATCTACATTTATTAACCCCTAATCTGCCACCCCAACGTCGCTGCTACTATATTAAAGGTATTAACCCCTAAACCTAAGACTAAACCTAACACTAACCCCCCTAACTTAAATATAATTTAAAATAATCTAAATATAATTACTACAATTAAATAAATTTATCCTATTTAAAAATAAGTACTTACCTATAAAATAAACCATAAGATAGCTACAATATAATTAATAATTACATTGTAGTTAGCTTAGGGTTTATATTTATTTTACAGGCAACTTTGTATTTATTTTAGCTAGGTACAATAGTTATTAAATAGCTATTAACTATTTAATAACTACCTAGCTAAAATAAGTACAAATATACCTGTAAAATAAATCCTAACCTAAGTTACAATTACACCTAACACTACACTATCATTAAATAAATTACCTAAACTACCTACAATTAATTACAATTAAATTAAATAAACTAAATTACAAAAAAACAAACACTAAATTACAGAAAAAAAAGAATTACAAGAATTTTAAACTAATTACACCTAATCTAATCCCCCTAATACAATAAAAAGCCCCCCAAAATAATAAAATTCCCTACCCTATACTAAATTACAAATAGCCCTTAAAAGGGCCTTCTGCGGGGCATTGCCCCAAAGTAATCAGCTCTTTCACCTGTAAAAAAAAAATACAATACCCCCCCTTCAACATTAAAACCCACCACCCACACACCCAACCCTACTCTAAAACCCACCCAATCCCCCCTTAATAAAACCTAACACTACCCCCCTGAAGATCTCCCTACCTTGAGCCGTTTTCACCCAGCCGGGAACAAGTGGACCTCCAGAGGGGCAGAAGTCTTCATCCAGGCGGCATCTTCTTGATTGGATCAGCCAATAGAATTTTTCCTACCTTAATTCCAATTGGCTGATAGAATCCTATCAGCCAATCGGAATTCAAGGGACGCCATCTTGGATGACGTCATTTAAAGGAACCTTCATTCTTCTCTTGGACTTCGTTTGAAGAGGATGGCTCCACGTCAGCTGGATTGAAGATGGACCCACTCCGCTCCGGATGGATGAAGATAGAAGATGCCACCTGGATGAAGACTTCTGCCGCTTGGAGGACCTCTTCTGCCTGGATCAGATGAAGACTTCTGCCCCTCTGGAGGTCCACTTGTGCCTGGCTGGGTGAAGACGGCTCAAGGTAGGAAGATCTTCAGGGGGGTAGTATTAGGTTTTATTAAGGGGGGATTGGGTGGGTTTTAGAGTAGGGTTGGGTGTGTGGGTGGTGGGTTTTAATGTTGGGGGGGTATTGTATTTTTTTTTACAGGTGAAAGAGCTGATTACTTTGGGGCAATGCCCCGCAAAAGGCCCTTTTAAGGGCTATTTGTAATTTAGTATAGGGTAGGGAATTTTATTATTTTGGGGGGCTTTTTTATTGTATTAGGGTGATTAGATTAGGTGTAATTAGTTTAAAATTCTTGTAATTCTTTTTTTTCTGTAATTTAGTGTTTGTTTTTTTGTAATTTAGTTTATTTAATTTAATTGTAATTAATTGTAGGTAGTTTAGGTAATTTATTTAATGATAGTGTAGTGTTAGGTGTAATTGTAACTTAGGTTAGGATTTATTTTACAGGTATATTTGTACTTATTTTAGCTAGGTAGTTATTAAATAGTTAATAGCTATTTAATAACTATTGTACCTAGCTAAAATAAATACAAAGTTGCCTGTAAAATAAATATAAACCCTAAGCTAGCTACAATGTAATTATTAATTATATTGTAGCTATCTTATGGTTTATTTTTTAGGTAAGTATTTATTTTTAAATAGGATTAATTTATTTAATTGTAGTAATTTTATTTAGATTATTTTAAATTATATTTAAGTTAGGGGGGGGGGGTTAGGGTTATGTTTAGACTTAGGTTTAGGGGTTAATACCTTTAATATAGTAGCGGCGATGTTGGGGGTGGCAAATTAGGGGTTAATAAATGTAGATAGGTGTCGGCGATGTTAGGGACGGCAGATTAGGAGTTAATAAAATTTAACTAGTGTTTGCGAGGCGGGAGTGCGGTAGTTTATGGGTGTTAGTGTACTTTTTAGCACTTTAGTTAAGAGCTTTATGTTCCGCCGTTAGCCCATAAAACTCTTAACTACTGACTTTTAAATGCGGTAGAAGTCTTGACAGGAGAGGGTCTACCGCTTACTTCTTCCAAGACTCGTAATACCAGCGTTAGGCAAATCCCATTGAAAAGATAGGATACGCAATTAACGTAAGGGGATTTGCGGTAAGCTTGAGTAGCGGAAGAAAAGTGAGCGGTACACCTGTACCTGCCAGACTCGTAATACCAGCGGGCACTAAAAAGCAGCGTTGGGACCTCTCAACGCTGCTTTTTAAGGCTAACGCCAAACTCGTAATCTAGCCGTAAGTCTCTGCTGCCTCAGAAAGTGTGCATTTAAACCAACTTTTTTAATTGCATGCTCTATCTGAATCACGAAAATGTAGTTTTGACTTTAATATCCCTTTAACTATAAGCAAAGTGATTGATTCATGCAGAATCATAGTATTCATAGGTGTTGCTTCCATAGGTAGTTGGCCCTCCCCTTTATCCTGTCTAACATATAATGTCATATGTATCCTTCAAATATTCTTATCCATAAGTACTATATAAAACACTGATGTTTGAGAAATGATTACATGGAGCAAATTCATGAAGTCATTGTGCTTCCTGGAAATTTATTCAAATCTTTATTTAACTGTGCAAAATTATTTAAAAATCTGAAGAAATATTGAAGTATATTAAAATCCTTTAGAACAACTATCTAATGGTTTTCTACAGAAATTCATCTTTAAAGCCTTTTATTTATTTGATTTCATTTATTTATTTTTAAACAACTTTCTAATTTATTTCTATTATCATTTTTTTTCACATGGTATCTTTTTTTTTTTTTTTTTTTTTTTTTTTTTTGAGGTTTCTTTCAAGACAAATAACCACATTACAAAATGCAAATAACAATACAGAATTAGTTCAACATTAAAGTAAAATACGTTGTACATCAGCAAGATTTAGGTATACATAAGTGGTAGATTCAGTGACTGATGTTAGAATAGGATATCTTCCGATTGTAAACCTTCTAAATGGGACATAGCAGGTCACTCTTGGGCCTCAAAAAAACCCCATATGGAGCAATTATATTATTTGAAGGTAACTGAGTCTGAGGAGACCACTCTTGGATCTTACATTGCTAATCTTACTTTTTAGTATTTAAGGAAACCCCTCTAAATTCTAGTTTAAATAGTAATACGATAATTCAAAAGGAATAACAATAACTATATGTAAGTAGTCGATTAAATAACATCAATATATTCTATTTAAAGAATAATATGGTATGGTAGCAAGCTACTAAAATGGGTGATAAATAAAATAAGATATTGATAGAGCTTATAGGTATAACCTTTGGGGAGCTTATAGTATGGACAGAAGCCAATATAGAAATATATATATATATATATATATATATATATATATATATATACTGTGTATATATGTATATATATATATATATATATATATATATATATATATATATATATAAATATAAATATATAGCAAATACCTCAAAATATGTAATTGCTGAATCTCAACTATGGGTAATACATTTGTTAATAAATGTGCAGAAAGATGATGCAATGGGTGAGCTATAAGTCCAATTGATACCCTCTGTATTTAGATAAGCTACCTATGCTGTCTCGGCCACGGGCAGCACAGGAGGAGGAGGAGAAAGCATTAAAGATTTCAGGGGAATGTTTGCAAAAGTAACTTGTTCATTCTACACAAATAAGCTATAAGGTATGTGTTAATCTAGAATTATAACTCCACATAGTATTAGACAAACATGAACAATATCTTGTATGGGTTTTCACTTGTAACTGCATCATATGTGGGAATTCAACAATAGTCCACAAAGTCCCCTGTGTATGGATTGTTGCATCTTTTGAGAGCAGAAATAATCAGAGACCCTGTAGACTTTGGGAGAAGAAGATGTCATTTGCGGAGAACTCTCTAAGTAGATCATTGTGCAGGCTCATATGGCTTCATTTATGTTGGGTATTCTTTTATGCTATTGCAAGGCATGGAGTGGTGTATACATGAATATTGTGAATATACAGCATGTTCTAGTTGTACAGATAATCTATCTGATTTTTACTTAGGGATATAACTCCATTTTATGCTACACAAATGTCAAATATCTAGCTAACAGTGTCCCGCACTGATTTTCTTTAGCAGTTGTGATATATAAGAGATTCAACAATAGATCATAAAGTCCCCTGAATATAATTTGTCCTGTTGTTCATAAGCAGGTATGATCAGAGTCTCCATAAGCTTTAAATTGAAGGAGTGACATTTGAGGGGAACTCTCCATTTAGCACACTGTATAAGCTTAACCAACTCCTATTCTGCTGAATGGGTTTCTATGTTTTTGCAAGGCAAGGAGTAAAAGAAGCACCACTGTGATCATGATGTCCCATAAGGTGTTGCTTGGAGAGTTGTGGGTGCTGCACCACCATAGCATTGATAAGCCCTGTCTCATCAGGGACTCTCTAGAAATAGCAGACTCAACAAGGAGACCATGAGTGTGGATAGAGACATCAGCAGAGTCCTGTGTGAAGGAGTATATTGCAAGGGTGTTATAGTCTTTTCAGAGTCCTTCGGCTATGAAGCTGGGATGGATTCCTTTGTTAGGGTTCAGGTAATGTGAGGAGAAGGTAGGCATAGCTCGAGATCGATGGTGAGAGGTCCTGCTCCCAATGGTCTCAAGGAGTGTGGTATTCGTTTTGAAGCCATCTATGGCCGGGTTAGGTAAAATTTCACACGGCTGTATTCGTGAACAAAGAGGTTCTGTCTTTTCCACTTTGCCATAAGCCGTCATCTCTCAGGACTTCACTGTCTGCTTCTAAACTTCACTCATCTTGCAAAGCACAGGGTGGCAGTTGATGGAGTTCTGCACCGACTACATTGTGGTTATGTGTATTTGAAGAATCAAATTCGTCATATTTTCTGGAGGGGTCGAAAGCGGTCTGTAAGGTTTCTTCAAGTGCAGCGCAATGGTAGGTCAGCAGCTCTTGAATCTCCATTAAGATACGGTATTCCATCCCCACAGGTTTTTGAAATATTTAGCAGTAGCTTGGGTTTTGCTGTAATTTAAAAGATTTTTCTATCTGTAGTGACTGATGAGAAAGCACTACCTTGTAAAAACATGACGTCTGCTGGGGGGTACTTGATAGGCCGCAGCCTTGTATAGATTCCAATAGATTGTAGCTGCAGCTAATGATGAAAATTATGACTTTAGTCGAAAGAGCATAGTTTGTTACATGTCTTGAAGTGAAAAACAGTAGTTGATGGGGCTGTTTAAAACAGATTTTGAGCTGATCATTTCTTTAGGCTGGTGCAGCAAACAATCTTGCGACCTGTCATGGCCACTGCCCGGAAGTTCCCACCTTTAAAGCCTTTTAGTAATCAAGGTCTGTAATCAACCTCAATATTATTTAAAAATGAAAGGTATAAACTTCCCCTTCATTAATCTATTTATCTTTTAATTTAGTTAGTAGCTTATTTAACTTTCTCTCACACTGATTTGTTGGTCACTTCTAAGTTTAGAAATATTTGTAAAATGCCTCTTCAAAAAAATACCTTCAGTTTTTAATTACTGTTGTCCAATACCATCCATTTACTCTAAAAATCGTCTTTTACTTAAAAGCTTGATGTAACAAATTAAACTTAAATACTCATTTGTAAAATGTATTTATTTAACATTTCCAGAATCATTATGTACATCTATGTAGGATGAAGTGGAGATTACTGGAAATAAATTGCTTGAATTTGGATAATTGGCTCTTTTTATACACTCATTTTTCATGTTTGTGTTCATTAAAAAATATTTTTAGATTAAATTAATTATGGTACCTTCCAATTCAAAGAACAATTATAAAGGATATTATGGCCACTAATTATAAAAAAAAATCATTATGACATAGATTGAGAATATTTTGTTTCTAAATTATAAATTTTGTTACCACAGAAAACTTTGTATGAGATACAAAGATGACATTTTGATATTATAGAAAGTTTTAATAGAATTGTTTTAGAAATGAACAGAAAAGTTCCTTTTTACATCCAAGAAATTATGTTTTCATATGAATCCATTATATTTTAAATGTGAAAGCAGAGAATACTATCATTACAGATTTATAAATACACATACTGATAAACTAATGAATTGAATGTTCAAGGTTTAATCCATTTGGTTACATTTGGCTAGATTACGAGTTTTGCGGTAAGAGTTGCTCGATGCTAACTTGCAAGTTAATGTCACCACTCACCTCCCTCTAGCGCTGCTATTACAGGTTTACAAAAACCCAGTGTTAGCAGGCAATATTGCAGCGTACAGCAAAATTGAGCTCCATACCGCACTCCAATACCAGCGCTGCTTTGAGCTGGTTTTACGTGCCCGTGCACGATTTCCCCATAGACATCAATGGGGAGAGCCGGCTAAAAAAAAGCCTAACACCTGCAATAAAGGAGCTTAAAGCTCTGTAACGTAGCCCCATTGATTCCTATGGGGAAAGAAAAGTTATGTTTACACCTAACACCCTAACATAAACCCTGAGTCTTTACACCCCTAATCTGCCACCCCCGACATCGCCGTCACCTACATTACACTTATTAAACCCTAATATGCCGCCCCCGACATTGCCGCCACCTACATACAGTTATTAACCCCTAATCTGCCGCCCTCAATGTCGCCGCCACCTACATTACAGTTATTAACCCCTAATCTGCCCCCCCAACATCACCGCCACCTACATTACACTTATTAACCCCTAATCTGCTGCCCCCGACAATTAACTAAATTACAAAAAAACAAACACTAAATTACACAAAATAAAAAAGAAATTATCAAATATTTAAACTAATTACACCTAATCTAATAGCCCTATCAAAATTTAAAAAAAAACAAAGTAAAAAAAACCCTAACCTAAACTAAACTACCAATAACCCTTAAAATTGCCTTTTGCAGGGCATTGCCCCAAAGAAATCAGCTCTTTTACCTGTAAAAAAAAATTCAAACAACCCCCAACAGTAAAACCTACCACCCACACAACCAACCCCCCCAAGTAAAAACCTATCTAAAAAACCTAAGCTCCCCATTGCCCTGAAAAGGGCATTTGTATGGGCATTGCCCTTAAAAGGGCATTTAGCTCTTTTTCCGCCCAAACCCTAATCTAAAAATAAAACCCACCCAATAAACCCTTAATAAAACCCAACACTAACCCCCGAAGATCCACTTACAGTTTTTGAAGACCCGACATCCATCCTCAACGAAGAGGTAGAAGTCTTCATCCAAGCGGCAAGAAGTCTTCATCCAAGCCGGCAGAAGTATTCATCCAGATAGCATCTTCTATCCTTATCAATCCGGCGCGGAGCGGCTACATCTTCAAGACATCCATTGCGGAGCATCCTCTTCATACGGTCCCAGCCGTATACTGATGGTTCCTTTACATGACGTCATACAAGATGGCGTCCTTTGAATTCCAATTGGCTGATAGAATTCTATCAGCCAATTGGAATTAAAGGTGAAAAAATCCTATTGGCTGATTGGATCAGCCAATAGGATTGAGCATGCATTCTATTGGCTGTTCCAATGAGCCAATAGAATGCAAGCTCAATCATATTGGCTGATTGGATCAGCCAATAGGATTTTTTCACCTTTAATTCCGATTGGCTGATAGAATCCGAATTCAAAGGACGCCATCTGGGATGATGTCATTTAAAGGAACCTTTAGTGTACGGCTGGGACCGTATGAAGAGGATGCTCCACGCCGGATGTCTTGAAGATGGAGCCGCTCTGCGCCGGATGGATGAAGATAGAAGATGCCGTCTGGATAAAGACTTCTGTTTTCAGGGCAATGGGGAGCTTAGGTTTATTTAGACAGGTTTTTATTTGGGAGGTTGGTTGTGTGGGTGGTGGGTTTTACTGTTGGGGGGTTTGTATTTTTTTGTACAGGTAAAAGAGCTGATTTCTTTGGGGCAATGCCCCGCAAAAGGCCCTTTTAAGGGCTATTGGCAGTGTAGTTTAGGCTAGGTTTTTTTTTTTTTTTTGATAAGGCTATTAGATTAGGTGTAATTAGCTTAAATATTTGATCATTTCTTTTTTATTTTGTGTAATTTAGTGGGGTTTTTTTGTAATTTATTTAATTGTATTTAATTAATGTAATGTAATTTATCTAATTGTAGTGTAAGGTTAGGTTTTAGTGTAATACAGGTTAGGTTTAATTTTAAAGTAAATTTGTATTTATTTCAGCTAGGTAGCTAGTAAATAGTTAATAACTATTTACTAACTATTCTACCTAGTTAAAATAAATACAAACTTAGCTGTGAAATAAAAATAAAACCTAAGATAGCTACAATGTAATTATTATTAGTTATATTGTAGCTATCTTAGGGTTTATTTTACATGTAAGGATTTAGTTTTAAATAGGAATTATTTAGTTATTAATAGTAGGTTTTATTTAGATTTATTTTAATTACATTAAAGTTAGTGGGTGTTAGGGTTAGGGTTAGGTTTAGGGCTTAATAACTTTAGTATAGTGGCGGTGACATTGGGGGTTGCAAATTAGGGGTTAATAAGTGTAGGTAGGTGGCAGCGACATTGGGGGTGGCAGATTAACCCCTTAATGACCACAGCACTTTTCCATTTTCTGTCCGTTTGGGACCAAGGCTATTTTTACATTTCTGCTGTGTTTGTGTTTAGCTGTAATTTTCCTCTTACTCATTTACTGTACCCACACATATTATATACCGTTTTTCTCGCCATTAAATGGACTTTCTAAAAATACCATTATTTTCATCATATATTATAATTTACTATAAAAATTTTTATAAAATATGAGGAAAAAATGGAAAAAAACACATTTTTTCTAACTTTGACCCCCAAAATCTGTTACACATCTACAACCACCAAAAAACACCCATGCTAAATAGTTTCTAAATTTTGTCCTGAGTTTAGAAATACCCAATGTTTACATCTTCTTTGCTTTTTTTGTAAGTTATAGGGCCATAAATACAAATAGCACTTTGCTATTTCCAAACCATTATTTTTCAAAATTAGCGCTAGTTACATTAGAACACTAATATCTTTCAGGAATCTCTGAATATCCATTGACATGTATATATTTTTTTTTAGTAGACATCCCAAAGTATTGATCTGGGCCCTTTTTGGTATATTTCATGCCACTATTTCACCGCCAAATGCGATTAAATACAAAAAATTGTTCACTTTTTCACTAATTTTTTCACAATCTTTTGGTTTCTCACTGAAATTATTTACAAACAGCTTGTGCAATTATGGCTTAAATTATTGTAAATTATTCTCTGGGATCCCTTTTGTTCAGAAATAGCAGACATATATGGCTTTGGCGTTGCTTTTTGGTAATTAGAAGGCTGCTAAATGCCACTGCGCACTACATGTGTATTATGCCCAGCAGTAAAGGGGTTAATTAGGGAGCATGTAGGGAGCTTTTAGGGGTAATTTTAGCTTTAGTGTAGTGTAGTAGACAACCCAAAGTATTGATCTAGGCCAATTTTGGTATATTTTATGCCACCATTTCACCGCCAAATGCGATCAAATTAAAAAAAACGTTACATTTTTCACAATTTTAGGTTTCTCACTGAAATCATTTACAAACAGCTTGTGCAATTATGGCACAAATGGTTGTAAATGCTTATCTGGGATCCCCTTTATTCAGAAATAGCAGACATATATGGCTTTGGCGTTGCTTTGTGGTAATAAGAAGGCCGCCAAATGCCGCTGCGCATCACACGTGTATTATGGCTAGCAGTGATGGGGTTAATTATGTAGCTTGTAGGGAGCTTGCAGGGTTAATTTTAGCTTTAGTGTAGAGCTCAGCCTCCCACCTAAAACATCAGACCCCCTGATCCCTCCCAAACAGCTCTCCCCTCCCCCACCCCACAATTATCCCTGCCATCTTAAGTACTGGCAGAAACTCTGCCAGTACTAAAATAAAAGCTATATTTGTGCTTTTTTTGGGGGGGGGCGGGGCATATTTACATATGCTGCTGTGTAGGATCCCCCCTTAGCCCCCAACCTCACTGATCCCCCACCAAACAGCTTTCTAACCCTCCCCCCTCTGCCTTAATGGACGCCATCTTGGGTACTGGCAGCTGTCTGCCAGTACCCAGTTTAGTAACAAAAAGTATGTTTTTTGGTTTTTTTTTGCCCTTTTCTGTAGTTTAGCTTCCCCCCCCCAAGACCAACCCCCCACCCCTTCAGGAACCCTTAGATGAGCATTATTTTTTTTATATTTGTTTATTTCAAAAATTTTCTGAACTTTTTTTTCTGCAGTGTAGCGGTTCCCTCCCGCTCCCACCCCGTGCACGCGCCCGCCCGCCGCCCCCCGTGCACGCGCGCGCTCCCGTGTGCGCCCCGCCCCCGATCCCGCCCCCCTCCACTCCACTCGGCACATCGATGGCCGCCCACCCGCCTCCCAGACTTGCTCCCACCCACCAACGATACCGGCCACCGATGTCCGGTGCAGAGAGGGCCACAGAGTGGCTCTCTCTGCATCGGATGGCCAAGGGGAGTTATTGCAGGATGCCTCGATATCGAGGCATCACTGCAATAACCGGAAAGCAGCTGGAAGCGAGCAGGATCGCTTCCAGCTGCTTTCCAGACCAAGGACGTACGCCACACGTCCTCGGTCATTAACTGTATTTTTTTTGAGGACGTGTGGCGTACGTTCTTGGTCGTTAAGGGGTTAAGGGGTTAATAAGTGTAAGTGGGTGGCGGCGATGTCGGGGCAGCAGATTAGGGGTTAATAACTGTAATGTAGGTGGCGGCGATGTTAGGGACAGCAGATTAGGGGTTAATAATATTTAGTGTTTGCGATGCGGGAGCGGCAAATTAGGGGTTAATATTTTTATTATAGTGTTTGCGATGCGGGAGGGCCTCGGTTTAGGGGTTGATAGGTAGTTTATAGGTGTTAGTGTACTTTGTAACACTTCAGTTATGAGTTTTATGTTACAGCGTTGTAGCATAAAACCCATAACTACTGACTTTACGGTATGGATCTTGACGGTATAGGCTGTACCGCTCACTTTTTGGCCTCCCAAACAGACTCGTAATACCGGCGCAAAGGAAGTCCCATTGAAAAAGTACTTTTTGAAAGCTGCGGTATTTACGTCGCGTTACGGCCAAAAAAGTGTGCTGTGCAGCTAAACCTACAAGACTCGTAATAGCAGCAGTAGTGAAAAAGAGCCATAACGCTGTTTTTTCACTCATACCACAAAACTTGTAATCTAGCCGATTGAAAGTTTATGGCAAAGTCAATTTTAAGATTGAGATATATAGCTCCCCATTCATAAAGTTGTGAAGGCAGCTTCAGGAGGAGAGCATTTCAGGCTAATATAAACAAATCTTAAGACTGCAACTACTTAGGGCCTTGCTGCCAACTCAATGTTCAAGTAGTTAAATCATACGGAACTAATCACATGACTGACACAAGCCCTGCTCTTATTCAATTGTTTGTGGTAGAGCAAGGGGCACAGCTGTGCAAGCAAGTGCTTGAGCAATGATAAACTTACAACTATCATTCAGGGCTCTCTAGAAACCCTCAGTTTCTTCAGAGAATATAATTCCCTGCTTCATGGAATATAATAAGTAGCATGATTCTAAATGCTATGGTGTGTGAAGTATTGTGAATGACAGATACAACAGCATTTAAATTGAAATTAATATTATTGCAAGCTATTATTTTTAATTACCCCAGATTACAAGTGGGACATTATTTAACGCTCCCGTTTGAGAATTTACTGCACTAGAAGTAAGCCTTTTGTGCATGTCATGTCGCTCTTGTATTACAAGCTGAAAGTAAACTGTTTTTGCTTGTGCGCTAACCTGATTGCATATTCTCAAGTGCGCTAACGGACATGAAAATATGAATATTTTGCATTCCAATGTTCTTCACATGGAGGAATATGTTCTATTTATTCATAAATACTTATTTCTACATATATCTGATGGTATTTTGGTACTATATATATAGATTATTATTTTTAGGTGGTCTCTTACCACTTAAAAATAAACATGTCCAAGACTGAGCTACTTCTAATCCCCACTCTAACTCTACTCCAGTTTCTAATTTTTGCAAGCTATTATTTTTAATTACCTCAGATTACAAGTGGGACATTATTTAACGCTCCCGTTTGAGCATTTACTGCACTAGAATTAAGCTTTTTGTGCATGTCATGTTGCTCTAGTATTACAAGCTGAAAGTAAACTGTTTTTGCTTGTGTGCTAACCCAATTGCATATTCTCAAGTGCACTAACCGGTCATGAAAATATGAATATTTTGCATTCCAATGTTCTTCACATGGAGGAATATGTTCTATTTATTCATAAATACTTATTTCTACATATAGCTGATGGTATTTTGGAACTATATATATAGATTATTATTTTTAGGTGGTCTCTTACCACCTAAAAATAAACATGTCCAAGACGGAACTACTTCTAATCCCCACTCTAATTCTACTCCAGTTTCTAATCTTTCTATCACTGTTGGCAGCACCAATATCCCCCCATCACCCCAAGTCCGGGGCCTTGGAGTCACACTTGACTCAAATCTATCCTTCAATCCCCACATCCAATTGCTCTCTTCATTCTGCTGCAAACACCTACGCAATATCTCCAAAATTCGTCCATTTCTGAGTGCTGAAACTACTAAACAGCTAATCCACTCCCTGGTAATTTCTGACCTGACTACTGTACTAACCTACTAACTGGCTTCCCTCTCTCCTGCCTCTCTCCTCTCAATTCATCCTAAATACATCTGCCAGGCTAATCCACCTCTCTTGACACTCTATTTCTTCTGCACCTCTCTGTGAGTCCCTTCACTGGCTGCCCATTCACAGCAGAGTTAAATTCAAAATTGTCACCCTAACCTACAAAACTCATCAACAAATATACTCCAGCCCGCCCCCTAAGATCCAACAATGACCTGCTCCTTGCGTCCTTACCATTACCTCCTCTCATGCTAGACTACAGGACTTCTTTCGTGTGGCACCAACCCTCTGAAACGTACTTCCTCAAGCTGTCAGACTTTCCCCTAACCTCTCCTCCTGTAAACATTCCCTAAAGACCTTTTTGTTCAGGGAAGCTTATGACCCAACTCAGTAACAAATTAATTTCACTTACCTAACAGTTCATCTAATCTTTTCTGTCTGCATAACATGCTTTTGTAAGTCTTTTAGATACTTTTTCGCAGTTTTTTTAATTTGATTCAATAAAGCCTGTTTTTTTATCTATCTCTTGGGACTCTTGCTACTATATTTTTTTCTATTTCATTACCAAGGGCTGTGAGGAGCCCGACGCTACTGGTCCCAGAGTTAAGGTAGAGCTTTACACTGTGCCTTGGAGCCGCTTGCTGTGGAGGATCATTTAAAGGAAACCCCCGGAGAAGCTGACGTCACATCTGGTCACGTCCGGTAGAAGTTCCGTACCCGCGCTGTAGTTGAACCGAAGAAGAGGTGAGTTTGACGGTCGCGCTTAATTGCATGGCTGTCCCTCTATCTGGATTCAGGTTTCTTTGCCCACCTGGAGAGGACACAGGAACCTCAAGCCTGCACCGACAGGAGCATCAGGAAAAGGGCCAACACTACTCTGCATAAGTACGGGTGAAGCCCGAGACGTGACAGTCTAATTTATCTCATTTATGATTTTCTGTGACCGCCGTGTCAAGTATTTTGAGTGACTGCCTACTTTCCTTATTGTCCACACTGGTCATTGACTTTATTAGGCTCTTATATTTATGTTCCATATACACAGCGTGATACTGCTCATTACTAACCCTAACACCCCCCTAACTTAAATATTAATTAAATAAATCTAAATAATATTTCTCTTATTAACTAAGTTAATCCTATTTAAAACTAAATACTTACCTTTAAAATAAACCCTAAGATAGCTACAATATAAATAATAATTATATTGTAGCTATCTTAGGATTTATTTTTATTTTACAGGCAACTTTCAATTTATTTTAACTAGGTACAATAGCTATTAAATAGTTATTAACTATTTAATAGCTACCTAGTTAAAATAAAGAGAAATTTACCTGTAAAATAAAAACTAACCTAAGTTACAATTACACCTAACACTACACTATACTTAAATAAATTATTCCTATTTAAAACTAAATACTTGCCTGTAAAATAAACCCTAAGATAGCTACAATGTAATTAATAATTACATTGTAGCTATTTTAGGATTTATATTTATTTTACAGGTAACTTTGTATTTATTTTAGCTAGTTAGAATAGTTATTAAATAGTTATGAACTATTTAATAACTACCTAGCTAAAAGAAATACAAAATTACCTGTAAAATAAATCCTAACCTAAGTTACAATTAAACCTAACACTACACTATCATTAAATTAATTAAATAAATTACCTACAAATACCTACAATTAAATACAATTAAATAAACTAGCTAAAGTACAAAAAATAAAAAAAGCTAAGTTACAAAAAATAAAAAAAATAAGTTACAAACATTTAAAAAATATTACAACAATTTTAAACTACTTACACCTAATCTAAGCCCCCTAATAAAATAGCAAAGCCCCCCAAAATAAAAAAATTCCCTACCCTATTCTAAATTAAAAAGTTCAAAGCTCTTTTACCTTACCAGCCCTTAAAAGGGCCTTTTGCAGGGCATGCCCCAAAGAAAACTGCTCTTTTGCCTGTAAAAGAAAAATACAACCCCCCCAACATTAAAACCCACCACCCACATACCCCTAATCTAACCCAAACCCCCCTTAAAAAAACCTAACACTACCCCCCTGAAGATCATCCTACCTTGAGTTGTCTTCAGCCAGCCGACCATCGATGGAACCGAAGAGGAGATCCGGAGCGGCAGAAGTCATCATCCAAGGGGCGCTGAAGAAATCTTTTTTATCCGATGAAGTCATCATCCAGGCGGCGCTGAAGAAGTCTTCCATCCGGGTGATGTCATCTTCCAAGCAGCATCTTCAATCTTCATCCATCCGGAGCGGAGCGGAGCCATCTTCAGACGAGCCGACGCGGAGCCATCCTCTTTTTCCCGACGACTACCGACGAATGGATATTCCTTTAAGGGACGTCATCCAAGATGGCATCCCTTCAATTCCGATTGTCTGATGGCTCTGCGTCGGCTCGTCTGAAGATGGCTCCGCTCCGGATGGATGAAGATTGAACTTCAATCTGATTGGCTGATTCAATCAGCCAATCAAATTTTTCCTACCTTAATTCCGATTGGCTGATAGAATCCTATCAGCCAATCGGAATGGAAGGGATGCCATCTTGGATGACGTCCCTTAAAGGAATATCCATTCGTCGGTAGTCGTCGGGAAGAAGAGGATGGCTCTGCGTCGGCTCGTCTGAAGATGGCTCCGCTCCGGATGGATGAAGATTGAACTTCAATCTGATTGGCTGATTCAATCAGCCAATCAAATTTTTCCTACCTTAATTCCGATTGGCTGATAGAATCCTATCAGCCAATCGGAATGGAAGGGATGCCATCTTGGATGAGGTCCCTTAAAGGATTATCCATTCGTCAGTAGTCGTCGGGAAGAAGAGGATGGCTCTGCGTCGGCTCGTCTGAAGATGGCTCCGCTCCGCTCAGGATGGATGAAGATTGAAGACGCCGCTTGGAGGATGACATCGCCCGGATGGAAGACTTCTTCAGTGCCGCCTGGATGATGACTTCTGCCACTCCGGATCTCCTCTTCGGTTCCATCGATGGTCGGCTGGCTGAAGACAACTCAAGGTAGGATGATCTTCAGGGGAGTAGTGTTAGGTTTTTTTAAGGGGGGTTTGGGTTAGATTAGGGGTATGTGGGTGGTGGGTTTTAATGTTTGGGGGGGTTGTATTTTTCTTTTACAGGCAAAAGAGCAGTTTTCTTTGGGGCATGCCTCGCAAAAGGCCCTTTTAAGGGCTGGTAAGGTAAAAGAGCTTTGAACTTTTTAATTTAGAATAGGGTAGGGATTTTTTTTTATTTTGGGGGGCTTTGCTATTTTATTAGGGGGCTTAGATTAGGTGTAAGTAGCTTAAAATTGTTGTAATATTTTTTAAATGTTTGTAACTTATTTTTTTTATTTTTTGTAACTTAACTTTTTTTATTTTTTGTACTTTAGTTAGTTTATTTAATTGTATTTATTTGTAGGTAATTTATTTAATTAATTTAATGATAGTGTAGTGTTAGGTTTAATTGTAACTTAGGTTAGGATTTATTTTACAGGTAATTTTGTATTTCTTAAATAGTTAATAATTATTTAATAACTATTCTAACTAGCTAAAATAAATACAAAGTTACCTGTAAAATAAATATAAATCCTAAAATAGCTACAATGTAATTATTAATTACATTGTAGCTATCTTAGGGTTTATTTACAGGTAAGTATTTAGTTTTAAATAGGAATAATTTATTTAAGTATAGTGTAGTGTTAGGTGTAATTGTAACTTAGGTTAGTTTTTATTTTACAGGTAAATTTCTCTTTATTTTAGCTAGGTAGCTATTAAATAGTTAATAACTATTTAATAGCTATTGTACCTAGTTAAAATAAATTGAAAGTTGCCTGTAAAATAAAAATAAATTCTAAGATAGCTACAATATAATTATTATTTATACTGTAGCTATATTAGGGTTTATTTTAAAGGTAAGTATTTAGTTTTAAATAGGATTAACTTAGTTAATAAGAGAAATATTATTTAGATTTATTTGATTAATATTTAAATTAGGGGGGTGTTAGGGTTAGTGTTAGACTTAGGGGTTAATCATTTTATTACAGTGGCGACGGTGTAGGGGGGGCAGGATAGGGGTTAATAAATGTATTATAGGTGGCGGCGGTGTAGGGGGGGGGCAGGATAGGGGTTAATAAGTTTAATATAGGTTGCGGCGGGTCTGGGAGTGGCGGTTTAGGGGTTAAACTATTTATTTAGTTGCAGCGGGGTCCGGGATCGGCAGGATAGGGGTTAATAAATTTATTATAGGTGGCGGCGGTATAGGGGGGCAGGATAGGGGTTACTAGGTATAATGTAGGTGGCGGCGGTATACGGGAGCGGTGGTTTAGGGGTTAATACATTTAGAAGAGTTGCAGCGGGGTCTAGGAGCGGCGGTTTAGGGGTTAATAACTTTATTGAGTTGCAGGGGGGTCCGGGGGTGCCGGTATAGGGGGTAGAACAGTGTAGTTAGTGTGGGTGCTTAGTGAGAGGCTAGCAATAAAGCTGTCAAAAAGCAGAAGAGCAGGGAGATCGGATGAGTGATAACTATCACAGTCCACTGCTCATCGCCCCGTACTTGGTGCGCGGCTTTTGTACAACTTTATTGATAACTTAGGTGAAATTTTGCAGGTCCGCGGCGGTGATGGTAGGCGAGCTTAGGCGGGCGTATTGAACCGGCGAAGGCAGGTAATGTAGACAGCTTGATAACTACCCCCCTGTGTCTTTTATTGTATTGTTTCTCCGTTGTACTTTTATTTTTGTACCCATGGGCAGCGCTGCCGAATCTGTTAGCGCTTTATAAATAAAGATTATTAATAATAATAATAATAATATATAGATATAAACAGATAAATATATGAATAACTATTTATAAATACATAGAACATATTCCTATATGTGCAGAACATTGGAATATGAAATATTTACAGTAAATATAAAGTTAAATATGAATATTGCATGAATATGGTTTTACATGTTTTCCTCTACTTGACTGCAAAGGGCTCCAATGCACACACACACACACACACACACACACATATATATATATATATATATATATATATATATATATATATATATATATACATACATATGTTTATATGTGTATATATGTCTGTAAATACATAAATACACATATAAATACATAAATACATATGTACACACACATACAGTATATATATATATATATATATATATATTTAGACATGTATATGTATGTATCTCTATGTTTAAGCCCTTTGCATGCCTTTTTTTCTAACACCTAAGACCTCATATCTTTGAGCCCTTATAACTTTTTTGTGCAATATTTGTAAAATATTTTTTATTAGACAGAGTTATTATGAGTGTAACTGTACTTTGTAATGTATTTTGGTGTGTTTTTTTGACACTTGTTTTTTTGTGAAACAGTTTATCAGACCTCTATGTTTGCGCTACCCCGACGAGCGTTAACTTTAATTGCGCTCAAGCGACCGCTTTTACTTTCAAGTTGCAATACGAGCAACAAATCTGATGCATGCAAACAGTTGTGATAAACCCCTTTTCACTTGCGCATAACTGTTAGGAGTCCACTCGTAATCTAGCCCTAAATCATTAACTTTTATGGATTTTTTTTTTTTTTATATATAGTAGTGAACAATTAAAAAAAAAAAACTGCTGAAAAATTCACAAGAATTAGGGCTAGATTACAAGTGGTGCGTTATATTGCATTTTCGCGGTTGTAAAAACTCTGCTAGAGTTAAGCTTTTTAAGCTAGTTCAGTTGCGCTCGTATTACCAGTTAAAAAAATCTTGTTTTGCACAAGCGGTAACCAGACTAGCACAAAAATCTGAACAATGAATATCACATGCATGTTCACATATTCCTCCATAGAAGTCAAAGTAGAAAAAGTGGGGAAAAAAACCACACGACTATCGCGCTAACACAATCGCATTTTTGCAATTGTGCTAACATGAAATTATGAATATTTTATATTCCAATGTTCGTAACATGATGGAATATGTTCTATTTATTCATAATTAGATATTTCTACATATATCTGATGTTCTTTTAAACAAATATATATTTATACCTATATATATATATATATATATATATATATATATATATATATATATATATATATAGTGAGGCAAAAAAGTATTTAGTCAGCCACAAATTTTGCAAGTTCTCGCACTTAAGAAGATGAGAGAGGCCTGTAATTTTCATCATAGGTATACCTCAACTATGAGAGACAAAATGTGGAAACAAATCCAGACAATCACATTGTCTGATTTGGAAAGAATGTATTTGCAAATTATGGTGGAAAATAAGTATTTGGTCAATATCAAAAGTTAATCTCAATACTTGTTATATATCCTTTGTTGGCAATGACAGAGGTCAAACATTTTCTGTAAGTGTTCACAAGGTTGTCACACACTGTTGCTGGTATGTTGGCCCATTCCTGCATGCAGATCTCTTCTAGAGCAGTGAAGTCTTGGGGCTGTCGCTGGGCAACACAGACTTTCAACTCCCTCCAAAGGTTTTCTATGGGGTTTAGATCTGGAGACTGGCTAGGCCACGCCAGGACCTTGAAATGCTTCTTACGAAGCCACTCCTTCATTGCCTGGGTGATGTGTTTGGGATCATTGTCATGCTAAAAGACCCAGCCACGTTTCATCTTCAATGCCCTTGCTGATCGAAGGAGGTTTGCACTCAAAATCTCACGATACATGGCCCCATTCATTCTTTCATGTACACGGATCAGTCGTCCTGTTCCCTTTGCAGAGAAACAACCCCAAAGCATGATGTTGCCACCCCCATGCTTTACAGTAGGTATGGTGTTCTTTGGTTGCAACTCAGCATTCTCTCTCCTCCAAACACTACGAGTTGTGTTTCTACCAAACAGTTCTACTTTGGTTTCATCTGACCATATGACATTCTCCCAATCTGCTTCCAAATGCTCTCTAGCATACTTCAGACGGTCCCGGACATGTACTGGCTTAAGCAGGGGGACACGTCTGGCACTGTAGGATCTGAGTCCCTGGCAGCGTAGTGTGTTACTGATGGTAGCCTTTGTTACGTTGGTCCCAGCTCTCTGCAGGTCATTCACTAGGCCCCCCCGTGTGGCTCTGGGATGTTTGCTCACCGTTCTTGTGATCATTTTGACCCCATGGGGTGAGATCTTGCGTGGAGCCCCAGCTCGAGGGAGATTATCAGTGGTCTTGTATGCCTTCCATTTTCTAATTATTGCTCCCACAGATTTCTTCACACCAAGCTGCTTGCCTATTGCAGATTCAGTCTTCCCAGCCTGGTGCAGGTCTACAATTTTGTTTCTGGTGTCCTTCAACAGCTCTTTGGTCTTCACCATAGTGGAGTTTGTAGTGTGACTGTTTGAGTTTGTGGACAGGTGTCTTTTATACTGATAACAAGTTTAAACAGGTGCCATTAATACAGGTAATGAGTGGAGGACAGAGGAGCCTCTTAAAGAAGAAGATACAGGTCTGTGAGAGCCAGAAATCTTGCTTGTTTGTAGGTGACCAAATACTTATTTTCCATCATAATATGCAAATAAATTATTTCCAAATCAGACAATGTGATTGTCTGGATTTGTTTCCACATTTTGTCTCTCATAGTTGAGGTATACCTATGATGAAAATGACAGGCCTCTCTCATCTTCTTAAGTGGGAGAACTTGCACAATTGGTGGCTGACTAAATACTTGTTTGCCCCACTGTATATTTATATATGATTATATATAAGTATGGATATATGCAGATCTATATAGGAATATCTATTTAAAAATTCAGGTAGCCCTCAGTTTACGCCGGTGTTAGGTTCCAGGAGGAATGGTTGTAAATCGAAACCGTTGTAAATTGAAACCCAGTTTATAATGTAAGTCAATGGGAAGTGAGGGAGTTAGGTTCCAGGCCCCTCTCAAAACTGACATAAGTAACACCTAATACAATTTTTTTTAAAGCTTTGAAATGAAGACTTTAAATGCTAAACAGCATTATAAACCTAATAATATAGATTGTATCATCATCAAACTAAGTTTAATGAACAAAAACATTTGCTAACAGCACCTAATTAAATAATCACACAACAGACTGCATCATCATCAAACTAAGTTTAATGAACAAAAACATTTTTTTATACTTGCATTTTTCTGCAATCAGTTGCATTGTTAGCATGTTAGATAATGTTGGGTCTGCACCTATTCTATGCATTTCAATCTGCAGTGATTAATAGGCAGTTAGGCACCTTCACCTCAAGCAGCTGGACAGGAAGATAATAGGGAAGTGGCTGCTCGATAGCTAATGTCTGTTCTGTGTACACAGATCAATTTCAGACCTGTTAAGTTGCATAACTTTGCTGCAAAACAAGCGGACAGCACCACCTACTGGCTATTTTAATTACTGCACATGACTGAAAAAAAAGGTTGTTGTTCTGAAACGGCGCAAATTGAACCGGCGTAAACCGAGGGCCACCTGTACTTAGAACATATTCTGCTAGGTTTAAATGACTGAGACGGGCTTCCTTAGATTATTTATAATTCACACATATTAAGCCCTGTAGAGTTCATTATCTCACTACCTTTTCCATATATTACTTGAGAGCTCTTATGGGAAAACTTGTGAGTATATTTTATGTATAAGAACAAACAATTGATGCCTCTAATTTACAACATAGAACCCTATGTACATTCCATTAAGAAGCCTCCTACTAACTAGCGAGTTATTGCTTATGCAAAGTCTTTTGTTTTATATTGCTAGGCTTTATAAGATTGTATATGTGCTCAGAACAGGCACTCATTGTCCCTAACCTGCTATATAGAGGTTCCAGTGTCCTCACTAATACTATCCCAGCTACTTATATTCATATAATGTATTTCATCTAAGAAATAGGTTGAGGACACTGAAGGAGAGCTACCATTGTACTCTATTTGGTTTATATAACACTTAGATTGTTTAATTGGGACAATCTTTAAGGGGGGAAATATCATCCATATAGATTTGGGTGGGAGCAATCCCAACTTATTCAGCACTGCAATACTCACCCACTAAAACTATAGTATCATCTCCATATCGCACATAGACTGACTATTACACTCAAGACAGGGAGGCTCATAAAACGACCCCAATTGCAAATACAAAGCTCTGGATACTGTGACTAGAGGGAGCTCAACTCATCTCCTTTGTATATATTATCTTCATCTGTGATTCGCAATGAGATCTCACTATCCCGTTTAGCTATATATATAT
Organism: Bombina bombina; assembly: GCF_027579735.1. NCBI lineage: Eukaryota > Metazoa > Chordata > Amphibia > Anura > Bombinatoridae > Bombina > Bombina bombina. The sequence continues at coordinate 1,171,588,928 of NC_069500.1, forward strand.
CACTCAAACTGATGGGCTATATTAAACAAGCCCATAGGGAATTATATATTTACAAAAGACTATTAGGACGTCTTCATGGCTATAATTTACTCACGGAATAATATCATTTAATATAGGAGCTGTCATTTTTACTTTTATCTATACTAGCTAGGTCTAAGATGCCTATACACCTTGACCCAGCATTGGTCATCTTATTTTTATTAGGTTATCTTTTTTGTAGCTAGAAGGACATGCCCCCCACCTCTCCTTCCCTATTACACAAGCGGCTCTTGCCCGCTGTACCCCTTTTCCTAATATTTTACACAACATATCAGCTTACCATATGTTATGTTAATATATTGATCCTGAGTAACTGCCATTTGACATAACATTCATGATAAAATTGGCCAAAAAGTGACCAATGCAGTAGTTACTTCACATTCATGTTCTAAAAGAAAAATTAGGTTTCATCTATGTTTGTCCATTTTTTTTGTGGGTTTTGGCTTTTATTTTCATTTTTTTTTACACATATTTCAGACATCTATTGTTATAAAGAATGTGTATTCTAATAAGTTTCATATACAGGTAGACATTTATGTCACTTCTTGTGTAATAGAGAATTATAGAGCTTGTGTACTATATACATTTAATTATATAACTGTCTATTATTACTTAGCCCGGATTTTTAGGCTGCCTATTCTCCTGACCATTATACTGTTATGAACAAAATACGCATTCGTTTGTGAGCGTTAATATTCCCACCTGAAAAATTAATGTATATTTTTCTATTGTATCTGTGACAAAATTATTTAAAAAAAAAAAAAAAAAATTGTTCCAAAATATAACAAAGAACTATTTATAATATTTTATAAGTACTATAACATTAACCAAAACTGTGAAAATAAAATGCATAAAAAGAAATACAACATTGTGCACAACAGCAAGTAAGAAGATAGATTATAAATCAATGTTTCAAGTTGTCTTTTAAAATCAGATATTGCTTGTTAAATAACCGCAAAGAAAGCAGAAAAGAACTTCCAAGGGGCTAGATTATAAGTGTGACGCAAATGGGTTTGTGCAATCACAATCTCGATTTTGCAATCCATTTTTCGTCCACTGATATTACAAGTCGGGAGAAATCTCTATTGCTATAGCGCAATTGCCTTTTCCGCTTTAATCCCTATCTAATAGCTGTGGTAAACTGGGTTCCGAAATTAAAAAGTTGCACAAAACACAACAAAAATACATTACAAAGTACACTTACACCCATAAACTACACTACTAACCCCTAAACCGCCATACCCCCAAATTGCAAACACTAAATATTGCTATTAACCCCATAAACTGCCACCCCAGCACCAGAACAAAATAATAATATTAACCCCTAAACCGCCAACCCCACATAGCAAACTACATAAACTATTACCCCTAAATAATACCATTAACCCCTAAACTGCCAGCCCCCACAACGCAAAGTATCTAAATTAACTATAAACCTCTAAACCACCATCCTCCCACATCACAAACTACCTAAATAAACTATTAACTCCTAAACCGCCATCCCCCACAACACAAAGTAATAAATGAAACTCCCTAACCTAACACTCCCTAACAACCCAAATTAAAATACCCATAAATTAACTAAAAATTCTAACTACCTTAAAATAAAATAAAAACTTACCTGTAAAATTAAATTAAAACCTATTTTTTTCCTAAGAAAAACCCCTAATATTAAAGGAAAACAAAATAACATTAGAAAAAAAAAATACAATTTACAAAAAATAAAAAACCTACCATTACAAAAAATAACAAATAAAATTACCAAAAATAAAAAAATAATAATCCTATTCAAATTTCCCTTAGAAAAACCCAGCCCAAAAAAAAAAAAAACTATTCTAAAAATAAAACTACCAATAGCTCTTAAAAGGGCCTTTTGTAGGGCATTGCCCTAAAGCAATCAACTCTTGTTTAAAAAAAACACTAACCCCCTAACATTACAACCACTAACCCCCTAACATTACAACCCCCCACCTTTCCAACCCCCCAAAATACAAACAAAAATACTAAAAAATACTAAACTACCCACTACTACTACCCTAAAAAAAAACACCCCCCCAAAAAAAAACAACCTAGATAACCCCAAAGTTGGTACTCACCGATGATGGGCGGCGCTTCATTTTCACCCCGGCAGCGCTCCATCTTCATCCATCATAATTGCGAGTCCATCTTTTTCAATCTTTATCCCGGCAGCAGTCCATCATCTATTTTCATCAGCGGCGAGGTCATCGTTGTTGTCGGTGGTCCTCTTCCAATCTTCAACAGGGAGGTCCTTTGCATGCAGTTTCCAACCACACACTGAATATTGAATAATAGTGAATGGTTGATTTGAATCTTCAAATTCAAATCAGCCAATAGGATGAAAGGAAAAATATTTCATCCTATTGGCTGATTTGAATTTGAAGATTCAAATCGGTCAAGAGGAATGCAAGGGTACCCCAATAAAAAAGGGGTACCTTGCATTCACTATTCAGTGTGCGGCTGGAAACCACATGAAGAGGATCTCCCTGTTGAAGGTCTGAAGAAGACAACTGACCGCCGACCTCGCCACCAGAACCAGGATGAAGATAGAAGATGTTCCGCCGCCGTCGGGATGAAGATGGAAGAAGATGAGCCTGCAATGAAGATAATTCTAAATATATATATATATATATATATATATATATATATATATATATATATATATATATATATATATAGATAGATAGATAGATAGATAGATAGATAGATATACATTGTACCAATAAAGCATCATATATATGTAGAATGAATACATAGAACATATTATTCTATGTAAAGAGCATTGGAATGTGAAATATTCATATTTATATGTCAGGTTAGTGCACATGAGAATATGCGATTGGGTTTGAGCAAGAGTAAGGTGTAAAAAAAAATTTTTTTTCAGCATTGCCTTCTATGAGGGTATACGTGAACACGCACGCAATATTCTAACTTCAACTTTTAGCGCTTGTCGGGTTAGCGTGCAAGCAAAAACTTTTTACTTTCAACTTATAATACAAGCACAACTCAATGAGTTCAAAAAGCTTACTCCTAGCGCAATTAATGCTAGAGCGGGAGCGTTAATTAGCACTCCATTTGTAATCTGTTCCTTAATCTTTGTTAAATGGAGACCAATATCTAGAAACAAAAAAGGAATGTATTCTGGTATAAGTTATTACATTTTACTGAAAATAATTTTCTGATCTACAGTATACATTAATATATTTCAGATATAGCCTTTTATAAAATATGCTTAATATAAAAAATATGCAATGAAAGTCAATGCAATCATACACCTTTTCAGTCAGGGACCCTATCAACATCCCAGTGGTGATCTTGACTAATATCTGAATTTTGGTAAAGTATAAAATATTGCTTTACCCTAAGGTAACAGTGAAAATGTTTTGATTTATTTTTGTTTGCACATGAGTAAAACAATTATATATTGTTAAAGCTGCACCAAGTACAGTATATCTAGTATAACAACTACATAATTATTTTGTATTATTTTCCTTTTTCTCCCCTGCTAAAACATAGTATGACACAAATATAATTTTCTACTTCAACAATCATATATGAAGTATTGAAGTAATATTAGGCCAGATCATGAGTGGAGCTCAAATGTTTGCAAACAAGTGATAAGAAGTTTATCATGTGTGTTTGCGCTCATCTGGCTTAGCACTGGTATTACAAATTAAAAGTAAACACGATCATTTGAGCGCAATCACAATTTATGCTAGAATGATTACCGCATCCTCAGAGCTCTGGTTAACTGTGAAACAAAAAAGTTGCACAAAACACATCAAAAATACAATACAAAGTATGGTTACACTCATAAGAACACTAGCTTATGAAAAAAAAAAATTAAAAAGTATTGCACAAAAAAGTTATAACGTTTCAAAGATATGAGGTCTAGGGTGTTTGAAAAAAAATGCAGGCAAAGGGCTTTAACATAGAGATACATACATATGCATGTCTAAAGATAGACTATATATATATATATATATATATATATATATATATATATATATATATATATATACAGGGAGTGCAGAATTATTAGGCAAATGAGTATTTTGACCACATCATCCTCTTTATGCATGTAGTCTTACTCCAAGCTGTATAGGCTCGAAAGCCTACTACCAATTAAGCATATTAGGTGATGTGCATCTCTGTAATAAGAAGGGGTGTGGTCTAATGACATCAACACCCTATATCAGGTGTGCATAATTATTAGGCAACTTCCTTTCCTTTGGCAAAATGGGTCAAAAGAAGGACTTGACAGGCTCAAAAAAGTCAAAAATAGTGAGATATCTTGCAGAGGGATGCAGCACTCTTAAAATTTCAAAGCTTCTGAAGCGTGATCATCGAACAATCAAGCGTTTCATTCAAAATAACTGCCCATGAACTGAGAAAAGTCAAGCGTGCAGCTGCCAAGATGCCACTTGCCACCAGTTTGGCCATATTTCAGAGCTGCAACATCACTGGAGTGCCCAAACGCACAAGGTGTGCAATACTCAGAGACATGGCCAAGGTAAGAAAGGCTGAAAGACGACCACCACTGAACAAGACACACAAGCTGAAACATCAAGACTGTGCCAAGAAATATCTCAAGACTGATTTTTCTAAGGTTTTATGGACTGATGAAATGAGAGTGAGTCTTGATGGGCCAGATGGATGGGCCCGTGGCTGGATTGGTAAAGGGCAGAGAGCTCCAGTCCGACTCAGACGCCAGCAAGATGGAGGTGGAGTACTGGTTTGGGTTGGTATCATCAAATATGAGCTTGTGGGGCCTTTTCGGGTTGAGTATGGCGTCAAGCTCAACTCCCAGTCCTACTGCCAGTTTCTGGAAGACACCTTCTTCAAGCAGTGGTACAGGAAGAAGTCTGCATCCTTCAAGAAAAACATGATTTTCATGCAGGACAATGCTCCATCACACGCGTCCAAGTACTCCACAGCGTGGCTGGCAAGAAAGGGTATAAAAAAAGAAAATCTAATGACATGGCCTCCTTGTTCACCTGATCTGAACCCCATTGAGAACCTGTGGTCCATCATCAAATGTGAGATTTACAAGGAGGGAAAACAGTACACCTCTCTGAACAGTGTCTGGGAGGCTGTGGTTGCTGCTGCACGCAATATTGATGGTGAACAGATCAAAACACTGACAGAATCCATGGATGGCAGGCTTTTGAGTGTCCTTGCAAAGAAAGGTGGCTATATTGGTCACTGATTTGTTTTTGTTTTGTTTTTGAATGTCAGAAATGTATATTTGTGAATGTTGAGATGTTATATTGGTTTCACTGGTAAAAATAAATAATTGAAATGGGTGTATATTTGTTTTTTGTTAAGTTGCCTAATAATTATGCACAGTAATAGTCACCTGCACACACAAATATCCCCCTAAAATAGCTATAACTAAAAACAAACTAAAAACTACTTCCAAAACTATTCAGCTTTGATATTAATGAGTTTTTTGGGTTCATTGAGAACATGGTTGTTGTTCAATAATAAAATTAATCCTCAAAAATACAACTTGCCTAATAATTCTGCACTCCCTGTATATATATATATATATATATATATATATATATATATATATATATATATATATATATATATATATATATATATTGGTGGTTCAATGAACAGAGGCACTCCCCGTAAGTAAAATTAGTGCACTTATTTCCTCATAAGAGTGAACGTTTTCGGGCTGTGATGCCCGTCCTCAGACTCCCAGCTACAGCTGCGCAGGAAGTAAATTGGAGGGGAATTGCATGCGCTACAATTTCTGACCGAGGATTGGATTCTGATTTGCTGATCATTTGAAGAAGAAGGCAACTACGTAACCCGTGGGGGGAGTTCGGCTGCCATATTTACCTGGTATTAGAGAAGTTAGCAATGGTAATTAGTACAGAAGCAAGGCAGCAAGGCAGAAGGGGTATAGTGCAGGTGGATCTTCAGTTTTTATTTTTCAATATCAAATAATGTTAACGGAAGTGTTGACTGTCCCTTTAACCTTTTGAGGTCCTGGCATTAAATCATCCAGGATTATTGAGAAGCCCTGCTGTTGCACTTTTGGTTGCACAAAATCAGGGGGCATGCCTGCACAAGCTTTTGCAATGATAAATGTGGGAAATGGATGTGCTATTGTGATTTCATGTTTTTTATAAAATGGCCAAGATTTATCAATTTGCGAACAGGCAGCATTCACATGTTGTGAACCTGTCTGCATTTGATCTCAAATCACGGCGTGCATTTGTTCCCAATATTTACCTTTACATAAACTAATGCTTGTGCAATTCCCCCATACCCTCATGCAATGAATTGTGTTAGGGTAGGTCTTTTCAATCAACCTTATTGAATTAATCCGGGTCGATTTTCATCCGCCAACTCTATGTCAGTGGAGAGGATTTATAGAAAAGCAATTTAAACTGCTGATTCAAAAATATTAGTTGCTGGCTCAAATGAACAAGCCTGCAACCAATCAGGGCTTTTGACTAATGATACATCTAGCCCTATGACTTTTGCTCTATTAAATAAATATATGTTAAATTATATAGTGAATTCCAATAAAAAAAACTGGAAACAAAATACTGACTTGCAATAAGAAAGCATAGTAACATACCACATTGTAATAAGTGTTTACCTTTAAACCTTACTAGTTGGCATCATTCATCAATTTTTTTTCAAACTATTCCTTAACAATATACATGTTTACATGGCCTATTTCTCACACAAATATGTAGTATTCAATGAAAATGAATGTTACAGTCACAATTGAAACATACATCAGCACTTTTCAGCTTAGATTAGAAACATATTTTGTAATAAACATGTATCATCAAAATATGATCTATGCACAACAACCCATGGCTCTCTGAGCAGGTACTGTTAATGGATGAGGGTGGAAAAGGCATCCAGACATATTATCCATGTGTCTCATTTAAAGTAAAATATATCAAAAACAGGGATATGTTTACTAGAATTATTACATGAGCATATAATCAATTTTAAGGGTATTTCTGTGAATTTTAAATTATGACTGAAATGTACCTTTAACATTTGAATAATTTTCAATATTTTTTCAAGACATCTGCAATAATTATATCTACTTCATTATCTATGTAATTAGATAATATTTAATTCACAAGGAGACCCTTCTGTGCAAACTTCACTGTATAATGCCATTTATTTATGTATACTGTATAATGCCATTTATTTTATTCTGAGAGTGAGAGGCCAATATATTATACAATGTGTAATAAAGCTAAATTGGGTAATAATTTGATCTGTACAGCAGTTTGCTTTAAAGGTTTAATACAAAAAAATCAAACTGTTTTTACTTTAGACTTTAAATCAATGTATGATTAACAAATATGTAAACATTATACCAATGTTTTTATAAATTAGCCAGAAAAAGCTTTACAAAACAGATATCTTGAACACTTTTATTAGGAGAGCTAAGATCACTTTTACTTTTTAAATATGACATATCGTCTTTTGTATTCTAATTAAAACTTCTTTTTATGGTTCCTTAGGTGGATGATGACTCTTCTGAGATGTGCTCTTAATTAATGCAGAGAGCCTGCAAGTCCCACCTCTCAAGTCTAATGATTGACATCCAAGGATACATAAATTACAGTAATTGAATTTTGAGTTCATGCAGCCGTTTTACATCTAAACCATCAGAGAAGGTAGGTGAATAGAGTAGTTCCTTTTTAAAATAGTTCTTCCTCTGAGAGCAAAGAAAATGTTAATTGGTATTTTTCACTAGTGATATGTTTTGAAATTGTATGAATTATATTCATTTTATTAGTAGAAAGTTCATATTTGGTATCACCATGAACAATAATGCAAATGGCAAACCATTTGCAGCAACAATAGATCAGCTTAAATATAATTGCTTAAAAATTATGTCATAACGGAAAATGAATGATTGATAAGTAAAATATTTTGTCTTCTATTTGGCAAATAGGAAATATAATCACAGTAATGATCATACATGTTTAAAAATGTTAAATGTAATAAACATTATGCTTAAAACTTGGAAGTCTTAGAAAGAAAACTGATCTGATCATTTTACAAGTGACACGTTGATAAGTGCAGGAATCAGTTACCATAATTACCCAAAATATTCTAGAGAGTTAATTTTTTGTTTCCACAGACTAATGGATCTAGTCACTTATATTAACAACAAAATGCATATCGGTGACCACAATTTGTTTTTGAACATGTCCATGATATTATTAGGAACTATAGAAAGGGATAAGTGGTTATTAACATGTTAAAAAGAGGAAAAATATGAGGAATAGGGCACCTTATTGAAAGTGTTGATATGTTCATTCTTACTAATATACATTTTTAATTTTCCTATTCAAATTAAAACCACTGCATAAACTGGATATATTACTGCATAGCTTAAATATTAAGACATTGAAATAAATTATAAGCCCTTGTGCAAGGTAAAATACATATTATCCTAAAAAACTACAACTAGCATCTGACTTATCGGAAGTGTTGTGAGGTTTAGTAATGTAATTTTGACTAGTTTAACTTATCATTTACCCCTTCACTGCTAAGCCATTTCACACCCCTGTGCTAAGCTGTTTTTAATCTTTTTTTTCTGCTTTTATTTAAATACTATTGTAAGTCATAATTCATTAAAGTCAAAGGGGCCGAATTATCAAGCTCCAAATAAAGATTGATGCCCCTTGTTTCTAAAGACCGCTGCGACATAACTTGTCCGCCTGCTCTGATGCAGCGGACAGAAATCAACTGATCAAATGCGATCGGGATTATTGACACACCCTGCTAGTGGCCGGTTGGCCACGAATCGGCAGGAGGCGTTCTTGCACAAGCAAAACAAACATCTTAAATTTAGCCATCACCATAGTGGTTCGTTTTAAATAAGTATGGGTCTGCTAAAGAAACATATAATAATTACCATGTGGTAGGCTGGATGTCAGTTCCTAGATAGTCCAGGATTCCGCCAGGGTCCCAACCTCTCAAAAGGGGGGAGATTGTAGAGAGAAATACATGTACTTGTAATGGGGCTAGCAAGGTATGCTCTGAGGCTTGGAAGACAAAAAAGGAAAAGAGAAGACATGCCCAATATTTATGTGTCTTATGAGCCTGACAGATATTTGCTTTAGTATTTAAGACATGTATAATATTTATAAGGTATGCGTAGCCCAACTCATATGATGAACCTTATAGGTCTGGGTTGTCTCATGGCAGGTATGGGCTAGAATATTAAACTGTTATTATGTTGAATAGTAGAATCACGAGATGTAGCAAACCTCATGATATGTTTTGTTAGCTATAACAAAGCTAGGCATTAACATATTCCTAAATCTATATAACATAGTGAGCAGTATCTAAAAAAAAGGTCTTAATTGATCAATATAATGATGTAGAAGATATAAAAATAGGGTATATATGAAATTGTTTGCGGTATTTGTGAGATAAACCGCGCAAACTATTAATGAGGAGGTAAGAAAATAGGTTAGATTCTCCAATGCTTGTAGCAAGGCATCTGAGATCTTCTAGGATAATACATTAGATGAGAAAGTGATCTTATTGGTTTACCGCATCAAAAAGACTCATCAGTCTCACCGCCCCGGCCGCTGGCAGCAGACTCATGTGCATGTTAATCAAAAAATGTATGATGGGTAAATGAGTTGAATCAAACTATATTATAAGCTCTCTACAATTTGTCTCCTCTCAGTATACATTAAGCCCATATTTTAAGCCAAAATATGAATAGTAGAAACTGATATCATCAACTGTAATAAAGCATTATCTTAATTCTAGTGTGTAACTCTTGCAACATAGAAACAACTATTAACTAAAAAAAAATGGAGTCCTAGAACAATATTTGTATATGTATATAATAGTCTCATGTTATAGTCTACCATGTGTACTGAAGCCAGGCAGAGCTCGTATCACCAGCCAACTACTCAACTCTAGCCCACACCAACCGCCGGGACAGAAAAGTAAGAGACAACATACTGGCGCCAAAAAGAGTTGACTGTAGTTATAGTTGAAGCAATGTTCTTAATGTATGCCTTCCCTAGTCTTGAGCTTTGTGGGACATATAGGATGAGGTCTGTGTAGTTCAGTCTGCGGGATAATGTCCATAGTGGTGAGATAATCAGAGGTGTGCCATTAGACAGTTTAGGGCTAAAAGTCTCATATTCAGTAGATTTCTTAGATACTGCTGTTTGCAATATATTTATAATAATCTCTGGGTCCGGGTAACAGCTTTCTGCTTCGTTTATCAAATGAGCATTCTGGATACTTCTATTATTTTCGCCTCCATATATGTTTGAGTGGCCTTCTCTAGCATAGCGTTCTGCTGATTGCTGAGCTCCAACAATTTCAGGTATCTCTCCCCTATCCGGCAAGTGCCTATTTGGCTCCCCCTGAAAAGCAAAGAGCAGTGTCTGCTCCAGCCTGTCAAAGTGCTTGTTAAAGATGTGGAGCAATTGAGCTTCCCAGCTAGCCGTCATCTTCACAGCCTTGTCGGAGAAGAGGGAAAAAATGGCGCCTTGTCCATTTCCCCACTGTGTATCTCAAAAGTTCCTGTAGATAATTGCTGCATTGCTAGCAGGCAAGAAAAAAAACCTTTAGCCTACTGTTGGATAGGACTTAGGTTGTCAAGGTATCCCTAGATATTGGCGTGAGTTATAAAAGTGGGCTAGATTTGTAGTTTATAAGAAGGTTTAGCGGGAGCTACTGTTTCATGCGCACTCGCATGCCCAGCGGACTCCGCCCCCCTAAATGGTCTTTTCATATGCAAAAGAAAGGGGAGGGGGGAGTGTCTTATTTATTTATCCTGTATGCCAACTGGTTCCAGGGAGAAGCAACAAGCTTATACTTGCCAAAGTGTTACAAACCCTGGAGTGGCTGCTCTTGTAGTGCAGGCATATGACAACTGTACACCAGATTAGGTTTTCATTCATTTATAGCTAAACTCATAGGGGCCTATCTATCAAGCTCCGTATGGAGCTTGAGGGTCCATTTTTCTGGCGAGCCTGCAGGCTCGCCAGAAACACCAGTAATCAAGCAGCGTTCTAAAGACCGCTGCTTCATAACCCTGTCCGCCTGCTCTGATGAGGGTTGATTGGCCGCAAATCTGCAGGGGGCGGCATTGCTCTTGTGAGCTGCTGGTGCAATGCTGAATACGGAGAGCATATTGCTGTCCGCATTCAGCGATGTCTGTCGGACCTGATCCGCACTGTCAGATCAGGTCCGACAGACATATGATAAATAGGCCTCATAATCTGCCATTTTTTATTTCTAGAAAATGCTTTTATATAGTATATTCATAAGGGCATTGTCATAAGTGTAAGTTTTAGGATACACACAAAAGGGATAAGAAGAGCGTATAATTATCATATAATTTTCGAAGCATACATACTGCTAGAAAACCTAAATAAATAAATAATTATTTTAAGAGTTTAAGGACAGGTACATTAGCTTTATAGATTCAAGCCTGAGTTATTGAATCAGTTAAAGGGAGTACTATACATAAAGGCAAGGAAATGCTGAAGGATTAGAGGTCCCTGTTAAGTAATTTACATGTATTAAAAGGGACAATCCACTCCAGAAATGTTATTGTTTTAAAAAATAGATAATCCCTTTATTACCCACTTCCCAGTTTTGCATAATTAACACAGTTATAATAATACAGTTATTACCTCTGTGATTACCTTGTATATAAGTCTCAGCAGACTGCCCACTTATTTCAGTTCTTTTGAAAGACTTGTATTTTAGACAATCAATGATGACTCCTAGGTAACTCCACGGGAGTGAGCACAATCTTACCTTTATGACACACATGCACTAGCACTGTCTAGATGTAAACAACTGTCAAAATGCAATGAGATAAGAGGCGACCTTCAAGGGCTTAGAACTTAGCATATCAGCCTGCCTAGGTTTAGCTTTTAACAAAGAATACCAAGAGAACAAAGAAAAGTTGATGATAAAAGTCAATTGGAAAGTTGCATGGCCTATCTGAATCATTCAACTCTAATTTTGACTAGATTGTCCCTTTAAGTAATGTAGGTGTAATTTGATGTAGTTTGTGAAAGTTTAATAAAATACTAATAGGGGAAAAGATCATAGAAAAAAAATTGATGGCTTTAAATATACAAAATGTGATATTATTATACAATGGAAAGTCATGTAACATAAAATGTAGAGCTAGACTATAGACAAGCCACATTTAAATGTCTGTTTCTTATGAATCCATTATATAATATAGTGGCAGTATCTGTTTTGCTATTATTATTATTATTATTATTATTATTATTATATGTTGTTTGTCACAATGTTTGTGCAAGCTCCTTTCCTACAGTATGTGCCTTGACCTTATGTAAAGCTCTATGCAGCTATAAAACAGGTTTAAACTTAATGAGAAAGTAAAGTTATGTGGTCCGCTCTCCTCAGTTACATAGTTCATTTAAAATAAATAGGAGTTTCAGTCATGAGTTTGTACAAATTTGCATGCAAATGCCATTTTCGCTGCAAATAAACTCAATATTTTACAACTTACAATTCAACCCGTTTTTTCCTCTCATTTTACTTCCTGATTACGTTCATCAGTCGACCAATTGACGAGCCGACGTCATCCGCCTATGTGTTCAATTGCGCATGCAGCAAATCTTGTTTGTGCTCGTTGTGTAGGACGCGCGTTCACAGAATCGTATGCGCATTGACGGGAAGATCTACGATTCGCACATGCGCAATGTGTTCTTTGCTTGTGAACGCGCATTTGACGGGTGGGACCGCTCTATACGTCAAAACACAGAAACATAGGAAGTCTAAGATGGGCGGAGCATGACGGATAACGGTAGGAGAAATAAAATTTAAATTAAAAGTAAAAATTCACAGAATTAAAAAATATATATATATATATATATATATATATAGCGATCTTACTATTTGGAATGTATACAATACTTGAATGTGTTGTAAAGGGATAAAATTTACTTTCACTTTAATGAGAAATTAGAATGACCATATTGATCTAAACTCCAGACTTATCACAGTGATAAAACCTAACTGTGATCTCCACCAAAAATAATAAACTGTTAGCACCACCTACAACCCTACCCACAGTGAAGTCCCCATTTGCAGTTATCCAAAACACACCTTCAGTGCATTTATCTATGCCATGACTCACACTACACACAAAAATACCAATATCAAATAGATCACCTTACAAAAAATTTTTCGAAAACAATCCATCTAACATTTAGGTGACTTCCCAACACATGCTTATATCTTAACACTTACAGGCCCATTTATCAAGCTCCGTACGGAGCTTGAAGGGCCGTGTTTCTGGCGAGTCTTCAGACTCGCCAGAAACACAAGTTATGAAGCAGCGGTCTAAAGACCGCTGCTTCATAACCCTGTCCGCCTGCTCTGAGCAGGCGGACAGGAATCACCGGAAATCAACCCGATCGAATACGATCGGGTTGATTGACAGCTCCCTGCTGGCGGCCGATTGGCCGCGAGTCAGCAGGGGGCGGCGTTGCACCAGCAGCTCTTGTGAGCTGCTGGTGCAATGTTAAATGTGGAGAGCGTATTGCTCTCCGCATTTAGCGAGGTCTTGCGGACCTGATCCGCAGTGTCGGATCAGGTCCGCAAGCCCTTTGATAAATGGGCCCCTTTAGGTTTCCCAACAAAAATCTATGGTGCACTGCTTAAACAACCATAAAACATTTAAGTTCTTAACCTGCCTTAAAGGGACAGTCTACACCAGAATTTGTATTGTTTAAAAAGTTAGATAATCGCATTACTACCCATTTGCCAGTTTTGTATAGCCAACACAGTTCTATTAATATACTTTTTACCTCTGTGATTGCCTTGTGTCTAAGCCTCTGCAGACTGCCCCCTTATTTGAGTTCTTTTGACAGACTTGCATTTTAGCCATTCAGTGCTGACTCCTAGGTAACTCCACGGGCATGAGCACACTGTTAATTATATGGCACACATGAACTAACACCCTCTAGTTGTGAATACAAAAAATGTCAAAATGCATTCAGATAAGAGCCTTTCCAAGGGCTATGACATTTACATATGAGCCTCCTAGGTTTAGCTTTCAACTAAGAATTCCAAGAGAACAAAGAAAAATTGATGATAAAAGTAAATTGGAAAGTTGTTTAAAATGACATGCCCTATCTGAATCATGAAAGTTTATTTTTTACTAGACTGTCCCTTTAATACATGTACAATTATGTTTAGCTTTGTCTCTCCTATTCCTTGTCCTTCTTATTGGTCTGGTACTAGTCCAGTGTTCGCTCATGTTTATATAATTGTTAAAGCAATTTTGAGTGATTACAAAATAACAGTAGAAAAATGCACAGTCACATTGAGGCCTATTTATCAAGCCATTAACCGCAAATACACTGGAATTCCGCAGCGTAATTGTGGCAAGCTTGATTTGCCCTAGTTATCAAAGCCTACAGGCGGCAAAAGTTGAAATTTGTGACGTAACATACGATCCGCCGGTCTCAGTCCGACACAGATCGATGGGCACTATCTGACAACTTTTGCAAGTTATCAAACTTCTAACAGGTACGCTTGCCACTATTCAGGCCCAGCGTACCTGCTTTTCAATCCGCCACCCTGGAGGCCACAGATTCCATAGGAATCAATGGGAGTCTGAAAGCAGCAAAACCTTATGTTCGCTGCTGCCCGATATCCAATTGAGTTTTATGGTAGAAAACCAGTAAAGTTAACACCTAACACCCTAACATAACCCCCGAGTCTAAACACCCGTAATCTGCCGCCCCGACATCGCTGCCACCTAAATAAAAGTATTAATCCCTATCCTGCCGCTCCCCGACCCTGCCGTAACTAAATAAAGTTATTAACCCCTATCGCGCCGCTCCCGGTGCACACTGCAACTAAATAAATGTAATAACCCCTATCCCGCCGCTCCCAGACATCGCCGCAACTAAATAAAGTTATTAACCCCTATCGCGCCACTCCCAGAGCCCACCGCAACTAAATAAACGTATTAACCCCTATCCCGCCGCTCCTGGACCCCGCCACAACTAAATAAATGTATTAACCCCTAAACCTCTGGTTTCCACATCACTACCACTTACTAAACCTATTAACCCCTAAACCGCCAGCCCCCCACATCGCCATAAACTAAATTAAGCTATTAACCCCTAAACCTAACAACCCGCTAACTTTACATTAAAATTACCTCATCCCTATCTTATAATAAATTTAAACTTACCTTTAGAATTAAAATAAACTATATTAAACTATTAATTAACCTACCCTAACTATTATACTACAATTACATTGAACTATATTAAACTGCTAATTAACCTACCCTAACTATTATATTACAATTACATTAAACTATATTAAACTATTAATTAACCTACCCTAACTATTATACTAAAATTACATAAAATTACATTACACTATATTAAACTATTCATTAACCTACCCTATTATACTAAAATTACATTAAATTATATTAAACTATTCATTAACCTACCCTATTATACTAAAATTACATTAATCTAACAATTAAATTAACTATATTACATATTTTAAAACCTAACCCTACTCAAGTTGTTTAAATCTACTATAAAGAATAACTAAGTTACAAAAAAATAACAACTAAGTAAAAAGAAACACTAAATTACACAAAATAAAAAATAAACTATCAAACATTTAAACCAATTACATTGAATCTAATAGCCCTATGAAAATAAAAAAGCCCCCCTAAAATAAAAAAACCCCCTAGCCTACAATAAACTACAAATGCCCCTTAAAAGGGCCATTTGCAGGACATTGCCCCAAAGAAATCAGTTCTTTTACCTATAAATAAAAATACAAATACCCCCCAAACAGTAAAACCCACCACCCACACAACCAAACCCCCCAAATAAAAACCTATCTAAAAAATCTAAGCTCCCCATTGCCCTGAAAAGGGCATTTGTATAGGCATTGCCCTTAAAAGGGCATTTTGCTCTTTTTCCACCCAAACCCCTAATTTAAAATTAAAACCCACCTAATAAACCCTTAAAAAAATCTAACACTAACCCCCAAAGATCCACTTACAGTTTTTGATGACCCGACATCCTTCCTCAACGAAGCGGCAGAAGTCCTCAGCGAAGCCGACAGAAGTCTTCATTTGGCTATGCTTGGACACAATATTGAAAACTGCCCCAGGTTGTAGGCTCCTATGTCAAATATGGATTTTTGAAACCATCTTTTAGTAAGACATACAGACTCCCTGTTCTTGAAAAGGTATTAGTTATCAGCTTGGATCCCTGTTCTTGGACAGGTTTTTGCATAATGTGACTTTTAAGCTTTAATGGAATTTATACCAAAACAATCTAAAAATGCTGAATGCTTTTAGATATGCTTCACTGTAAAGGATGATTCTAGACTAAATTTTTCCACATCTTAATATGGTTATTTGAATTTTACCTTTGGACTAAATTTTAATGAGTTATATTCTAATCTATTACAACTGCTGCTTGATTTTCTTCTTCCCTTTTTTGGGGGTGGGGGGGACTTTCTAATATAAACTTTTACAATCTATTTGAAAACTCAGCTAAAATCATGCTATTCTACTGCATTCACACTGTTAATATTTATTTATCTTGGACCGGTCAACAGCTGGATTACCATTGGCCAGAAAACACTTCTTTTAGCAGATTTTAAAGAAATTTTTGACTTTTTTTATTTCAAGAGTTGAACACTTGAAATCTAATTTTGCCATATGTTCAGTAGCTAGTTCTAAAGAGTGAGTTGGCTAAAATGGTTAAACCAGTGTTGCAGGCCTCAGGTTACCTATCCAGAATGTTTAGATGCATTATAATTGTAAATCCAATCTTGCACCTCTGTGGATTACACTAACTCTTTTTGTTCTTTCCAGGATTCAAGCATACAGGCGGGGCTTAATTTAATTTGGTGTTTTGTGGGAGTGCAATAACAGCAACTATTTTTTAATGTTACCTTGAGGTTTTTACAGTTGTTAAAATGGTCACAATATTGAAAGCTGCTCC
The DNA here is from genome assembly GCF_027579735.1 of Bombina bombina. Taxonomy (NCBI): domain Eukaryota; kingdom Metazoa; phylum Chordata; class Amphibia; order Anura; family Bombinatoridae; genus Bombina; species Bombina bombina. The sequence continues at coordinate 1,171,606,015 of NC_069500.1, forward strand.
AGCTTGTAGGCTCCTATGTCAAATATGGATTTTTGAAATCATCTGTTAAAGGGACATTATACACTCATTTTTTTCTTTGCATAAATGTTTTGTAGATGATCTATTTATACAGCCCATAAAGTTTTTTGGGTTTTTTTTGAATTTCAAAACTTTTATTTATAATTGTCATAAGTTTACAACCGGGTGTTTTGCAAAATTTACAACTTCAATTGCAGTCATTCGTTAGGTTATACAGGATACTATCCATTCCACAATGGGAACAGCCATAAAAGTCTGCAGTTCTAGAATACTATACAGAACCTGTGTCAGTAGGAGATATGAAAAGAGGATAAATAAGAAGAATAAAAGCGAAAGGAAGAGAAAGGGGAGGGGGAAGGGAAGAGTGAGGGGGTAAAAGGGGATAAAAGTCAGCTCAACGTATAGGCCTTTAACCCTCCTAGGGCGACTTCCAGGGTACGTCCAATCTATAACAGTCAGGATGTTCAGGATCCACTAGATTTGTGAAGTAATACATTAGAACGATGTTTGCGTCAGGTGTATCTTGAGCGGTTACGGTGTGATATTTTTGGTATCACCTATCGTGATAACCTCGCAAACCGGTTATGATGTGGAGTTACTAGTAGCGGTGTGTGGAGGGAGGAGGGATTAGTACATCTATGTGTGTTTGACATTTCTAACTCTTAGACTTGCAAAGGGCAGCTTTCCCATAGAAATTGAATCTCAGTAAGGAGATTCAGTTTGTTTCTTTTAGTGTAGCCATACTCTTCCAGCATTAGTAGGTCTGTTATTTTATCTGACCAATCGGTAATACTTGGAGTGTGTGAGGTTTTCCAGTGGAGGGCTATCAATGTCTTGGCACCTGTCATACATATCTGTAGGAGGGTGAGTTTGAGTTTGCAAGATAAATTTGGAAGGTCATTAAGAAGAGTTATACGGGGTGTTAAGGAGAGGTCACTGGCCAGTAAGGCTTGGAGGTGTCTCTCAACTCCTCGCCAAAACGGTAGAATTTTGTCACACGACCACCACATATGGAGGTAGCCTCCTTTATCCTTACATCCCCTCCAACATCTATCCGACGCATTAGGGTAGATAGAATGTAGCCTGGAAGGTGTAAGATACCACCTCATTAGTACTTTAAAATTTATCTCTAGTGATTGAGGGAAGGTTGACGCTTTTTTGGTTTGTATAAATATTTTTTGCCAATCTTCATTTGAGATGGCTGAATCCAAGTCTAGCTGCCATTTTTGAGTGTAGGAGGGGAGTTGGAGCTTGTGGTTTGCTTGTATGATTTTTCTAGCTAGTGAGAGAGAGTGTCTTGCGGTGCCAGAGGTCGCGCAATATGCTTCGAATGGGGTGAGTTCCCTGAGAAAGTCTTGTTTATATGGGGATGTGGCAATGAGATGGTCAAGCTGTGAGTACTTTAACCAGTTTGTGTATCTGCCCCCTGCTATTGTGCCCAAGTCCTCTCGTCTTTTAAGTCTCTCCCGTGTGGTAAATTCTTTTAGTGGAGTGGTATAGTCCCATTCCGATTTTCTCTGCTGGCCCCCTGTCTAACCCACCTATCAATTCGGCATTGACAGGTATTGGGAATAGTGGGGAGCGAGTACTTGAAATGTGCTTCTTGCGTTGAACAATCGAGTCCCAGGACTCGAACATCCCACGATAGAGCTCCATTTCTGTGCATTGAGGTGGTCTGAGGTCTTTGGGAACCCAACATAAGGCACCCACGTCTGGAACCCTAAGGATATGTGAATCGATGGCTACCCATGTTTTGGAGTGGTTGGATCTATGCCAGTCAATTCGTTTTTGTAGAATTATTGCATCTTGATAGTCTGCCAAGCAGGGAAGGCCCAGCCCCCCATTCTCAAGCGCCCTATACATGGTGTCTTTGAGGATTCTAGGTTTAATCTTGCCCCATATGAAAAGGTTAATATGCTTTTGTAACTGTGAGGTGAACCATTTGGGAGTAGGGATTGGGAGGGCTTGGAACATATATAAAATCCTGGGCAAGACCGTCATTTTAATGCTTTGAATGAGGCCCCACCAAGTTAGTGGTTTTGTTGACCAGGTCTGAAGATCTTGTTGTATCCTGCGGGAGAGGGCTAGGTAATTCTCATCAAAGAGTTGTGTAATATTGGGTGATAGCTGGATACCTAGGTATTTGAGTGATTTTGTTTGTAGAGTCAGTGGGCATATCTCTGAGACTTACTTTAAGTCGTTATCTGAGAGGGACAGATTCAGAAGCTCTGATTTGTGTTTATTGACTAAGAAATTGGAGTATTTGCCAAATGTATCTAGCTGCGCTAACATCTTTGGGATGGAAGATAAAGGGTTTGAGATTGTGAATAGGATGTCGTCTGCATACATAGCAATTTTAAAGTTATGTGGTCCTAATTGGATTCCTTCAATTCCAGGGTCCTGTCTTACTAGGGTGGCTAGTATTTCCATAGAAAGTATGAACAAAATGGGTGACAGGGGGCAGCCCTGTCGTGTACCGTTGCGGATCTCGAAGGGGTCTGAGAGCATCCCGTTTGCTCTTACCTGAGCTGAGGGGCTAGTGTAAAGGCTGAAGATACGTGTTATCCTTTTGAGGCCAAATCCCTGTGCTATCAACACCTTTCTCAGGAATTCCCAATTTATGCGATCAAATGCTTTTTCCGCATCTGTCCCTATTAAAACTGACGGGATTTTGTGGTGTTTAGCGTAACATGCCAACGTGATCGCCCTAATTGTGTTGTCCCTGGCCTCTCTCCCAGGAACAAAACCTACTTGATCTGCATGAATTAAGGAGTGTAAAAATTGATTAATTCGGTTTGATAGAATCTTGCCCAGGATCTTGATGTCCATGTTAAGGAGGGAGATGGGTCTATAGTTACTGGGATCTGTGGGTTCCTTGTTGGGCTTGGGGATCACTGCAATATGTGCCTTTAGCATTTTTGTTGGGAGTAGCTGACCATCATCCAGTGTGTTAAACACTTTAGTCAAGTGTGGAGCTAGTGTACTAGCAAAGGATTTGTAATATGTATTAGTAAAACCGTCTGGGCCCGGTGCCTTCCCAGCGGGCAGACCACGGATTGCTCTAATTACCTCTGTTAAAGTTATTGGTTCCTCTAATACATTTCTCTGTGAAGTCTCCAGTCTAGCCACATCTGCTTTGTCTATATAAGTTTGCATGCGTTCGAAATGTTCAGGAGTTTGGGGGGTGTCCAAGTTGTATAGACTTGAATAAAATTGGCTGAAGCAATTCGCTATCTGTTTGCTATCATAAATGTTTTGATTATTCGGTGTCACTAGCTTGTGTATCTGGTTACTATTAGTTTGGGCCTTGAACATTCGTGCTAGAAGTGGGCCTGCCCTGTTACCTTCGTATGCGTAAAGTTTCCTGATATTTAGTGCTTTTCTCTGGGCCTCCCTCAGCAAGATTTTGTTAAGATCTTGCCTGACTTTTGTCAATTGATTGTAAAGGGATGAATCTGAAGGGGTATTTTTATGTTGAATCTCTAGGTTGGTAAGTTGTGTGGCTAGCAACTCTGTCTCTTTGTTATAAGTTATTTTTCTAAATGCTGAGTGCTTAATGCATTCACCTCTTAGAACTGCTTTATCAGCATTCCAAATTGTGCTTGGGTTCACCTCTGGGGTAGAGTTAATATTAAAATATTCATGTAGGGATTTAGCTATGGACTTCCTGATGGGTGGGGAGCGAAGGAGAGAATCGTCCATTCTACACACAAATTGTGTAATTGGTTGATTTGGCCATCGCAGCTCAATATTTACCTGAGAGTGGTCTGACCAGGAAGTAGCCTGGATATCTGAATCTCTGACTAACGATAAGTGATTTCTGTCTATTAGGATATTGTCAATTCTGGTGTATACCGCCCAGGGATGGGAATAAAAAGTGTAATTCTTCTGGATGGGATGCTGAACCCTCCATTTATCTATAAGTCCTAGCTGTGAAAAGCAGTTGTATATTGCATTGGTTTTATCCTTGTCTGACAGGTGTTAGTTGATATGTCTAGCTTGGGGTCAAGTGCTGTATTAATGTCTCCGCCTAGAATCAGGCACCCTTTCCTATAGTCTGATACTAGTTTCAGTAAACGATTGAAAAATGTGGATTTGTGGGGGGCGGAGCCAGCAGCGAAGTAGTGCAGACGCACATGTCAGTAGCTTCAGCCATAACGCATACAAAAATTCAATTTTAAGGATTGCTATAGCTTCAAAACTTATCCCTTTATGAAGGATGTTTAGTATAAAGGTCTGGCGCATCTAACACAGCTATTGCGAGCCTCGCTAAAGTGTCATACTCTCAGGACTCTAGTGGGAAGCTTACTGACAAGAGGTTCTGCAGTCAGCCATCTTGGGCCTATCACTCTCACGATCCTGGCGCCTACTATCATCTCTTAATATGGCTACGGCGGAACAAATTATGAGGGAGATCCATCTTTTTCTGGACGGGTGCCGCAATACATTTGAGCACTTACCCACTCTAATACCCCGACAGAAAGGTGACAAGAACCTGGATTATCCTGGCCGTGGGCCCATCTGCATGGCTATACCGGGGGGGTGGCGACACTTTGGGGCCCCGGTGCTCCTCGCCTCCCGGGCGTGCCGTGTTGGGGGTGCGACCGAGGACTACAACGACATACCTGTCCGGGAGGGAATCCGAGAATAAGATTTGCCGCGTTGGATACCTAACACCCTCAGACAACTCGATTGCTGCCTACAAGTCGCCAGCCGTGTGGAGATGCTCCAGTTCTGCGTGACATCAGATGCCTCTTGATGTGTCCGGCGGTGGTAAAGGGGGATTCCTATTTACAACTAAAGGAACCACGTATGTAGCTACCCTGCCGCTAGCAGAAGTCTATCTGCTTGTTGCTGCACCGCAGCGGGTGCAGCGCGCAGCTAATGGCCTTAGAAGAGGCATCGGGTAGTTTACCCACAATCTCAGTGCCCATAACAAGAGAACTTGGTACGGTTACAAGGGCATCTCTATGGACTTGAACAATACAATTCTTTACTTTGATGTAGATATCGAGTGGATCCCCACTAAAGACCGGGTCTGCCCTTAGAACACTATTTACACATGTTGAAATTATAATGGACCTACTATTGTAGTGTCCACACACTCTTGTCTATACCTTTAAGAACACAGTTGTATAAAAAATTTGGGGCTCTTTAATATACCAGTTTAACTATGGACCTCTTCAGACCAGCATGCACTGTGGTTGTACCAATATGCCACCACCTTGCACAATGTCCATTTTCTAGTTTGTATATCGTGTATGACTTAATTATGCTTGTATCTCATGTTTGCTAGTTTGCATTTCAGCTCTTTTAGATTGTTAACATGATTAGAGATTCCTTGGCTAGCTGTATTATAATTAGAGATTCTTCAGTTTATCATGCTGCAACTGTTTACTTCCCTGGGATTCCTCTCCTTATTTGCAATGCCTTATATTGTTCTATGTCATCATCACCTATATGCATGTACTGAGGTTTATATTGTTTATTCTGAGTGCTGTGCTTTCTACCTCTATGGTGCAGGCATAGCCAGCGGCCGGGGCTGCGCCGTAACAATTGACATATCTAATATTATAGGTATCCCACCATGTTTAACAGATCTGCCCCATTATTGTTGTGATATTTCCTCTATATCGACAGTAATTCTAGATAGAGTATATCATCTGTTCCCAAATCAATCCAAGTTATAAGGCCTCCTACCATTTTATAAATAGCCTTCTGAATATTAGTGAGTTTTGTGTTACAACAGTTCCAGTCCGGTGCACATAGCTCACCCTTTGCCTTTATTTACAGTTCTCCCCTTCAAGGGGACGTTTATTGCCTAGATTAACCAGACAAGGTGTGTTATGTACACTGTATTTCCTACGACAAACTATAGTGCTTATTCTATATTGACTAACTGACCCCAGCTAGCATATTTGTTACAGTAAGATGGTATAATCCATTGGCTAACAGCTTTAGACACTTGGCTCACAGATATCCTGTCAAGCGCTAAGATGCAATGACAGGGGGTATAGTAAGACTTTCCAGTATGCTGCAGTATCCTTGTGCAGGCGGGCCCTGCCTTAGTACCCTTACCACATGCTCTTCCTATGCACTGTATTTTAGGTAATCTATATAAATATTGCCAGCTGTGTAAATATAAAACCTATGGCTTTCATAACATAAGCACTCCCTTAATCTAGCATACCCTGAACTGGCTAGTATCATACTATTTCATAATGACCACCTCACCCCCCCCACTACTCTATTTATTCTACCTATAAAAAGTATATCTCCTAATCTAGGGGATTTAACTACACAACTTATCTTGTCTATGTCGTATCCTGTTTATTCCTATTTTTTTATTTTACCATGTTAGTCTTACCAGTTCTACTACACTATTAAATCCAACTGTTAAGTTATGTTTCTATACATAGCATACCCGCACATTCAATAGTAATAAATTACTTTACCATATACCCCGTTAGATAGATATTCTACCATACCTACATATCATATCACACTATTTAACCAGAAGTGACGTTTGCCGACGTTGCTTGAAATATATCTTGTTAATCTACTTAGGAAAATTGGTCGATGTTGCTTAAAATATATCTTGTTAATCTATTCTATCATATAATTATAGAAAAGAGGTTCCCGATTCTTCCATAGTTTAGCCTATGCTGTTGATCTTATATATTTGGATGGATGTAGTGTATTTGAAATGTTTCATTTATGCATGTTCTGTACAACATTTTTATTGCATAAGCTGTATTGGTTTTTCGCACAACCTCAATAAAAATCTTTATTAAAAAAAAAAAAAAAAAAAAAAGAAAAATGTGGATTTGTTAGAGTTGGGGGCGTAAACATTAACTAACGTCACCGGGCTATTGAAAAGGGAGCCTATCAAAATTAGAATTCTGCCATCCGCATCAGTTATTTGATTCGTAAGCTTAAACTGTAAATTCTTGTGAATGAGGATGGCTACCCCGTTTTTCTTTTTGCTTGGATGGGAGCTGAAATGGCTTGTCGGGTGATGTTTTGACGAGAATTTAGGCCCTACATCTTTTAAAAAATGGGTCTCTTGAACAAAAATAATAGAATTGTTTAGCAAAACCCCTCAATGCTATTGAGCGCTTAGTGGGTGAGTTGAGGCCTTTCACATTTTGTGATATAACTACTAAGCTCTTATCAGTCATGGATGGTCAGTTGGGGAGAACAAATGTATATAAATTAAAAGTCTTACCTGGTGGAGTCTGTTGGGGGAGTGTGTATCGAGTTTAGGGAGGAGAGTAAGAGGAGTTGAGGTAGCGCATGGAGAGAAGACAATAGTTAGATAGTATAATCTGCTCCTTACGGAGGGAGTTGAGCTGACAGGGGAGAAAAACAAGGTTAGAGATGCAACAAAATTGGCAATATAACATAACATGAACATAGTACAATAACAGTAAAGAACAATGTCCACAGTCCCACTCCCCAGAAAGGCAGGTGTCCATCTGGGCATGGGGGGTGATCGAACTATCTGGAGGGGGGGATGGGCTAGTAACTAATAACTAAGCCGGGCTTGGCCCGGAGGACATTGCTATTCAAAAAGAAAATTCACTTTAGCATTATGGGGTGAGGAGAGGGAGGGAGTGCGTAAATAAGGGTATACTGGGGTAAGAGTCAATTGTCCCATTATGGAGCTGTACGGTGCTTTAGATAGAAACAGTAAAATCATGAAGGGCCTGCCGCCCCATGGTTTTGAAATTATTACCCGTGCATTACAGTCTCTTGCTCACGTGTAATCGAACCAGGAGACCTTTAGCATAGAAACCTTCAGGGTGGATCAGATATTTTATCTATAGGGCTCTGTAGTTGGGGATTGGTGTTTCTTTTCTTCTTCGGGACCGTCGTCCACTCTGGTCTTTGCGGTCTAGGTGGAAGATTGGCTTGCTGTCTGCCAGCTCGCTCGTTGTCCTTTAGTGATGGTAGTGAGGGTTGAGGTATATCCAACTGGTGGCAAAATTCTTCCAGATCTTCAGCATCTCTGTATATGTAGGTTTTATCCCCTTTTACCACTTTGATTGCAAATGGGAGTCCCCATCTGTATTGGATGTTTAGGTCAGATAGATGCAGGGTCAAAAATCTTGCTTCTTTGCGTTTTGCAAGTGTTAAGGCGCTCAGATCAGCATATACTTGGATAGGGTCTTCACCAATTCGGATTGGGGCCTTTTTCCGGGCAGCTTGTAAGATTCTCTCTTTGTCCACAAATCTGTGACAGCAAAGTATAATGTCTCTTGGCGGGGCTGAGGAGGGTGGTTTAGCTCTAAGAGCTCTGTGAGCCCTATCTATTGGAATACTCTCATCTGCCTTTAATGCCAGCAGGTATTTAAACAGATTCTGCAGATACAAGGGTATTTGGGGAGGAAGGATTTGTTCTGGAACCCCTCTAATCCTTAAGTTCTGGCGTCTACCTCTGTTATCTAGGTCTTCGACCTGAGCTTGTAATTGCAAGATGGTAGAGTTTAGTTGTTCCAGCGCAATCGCCATATTGTCTGAGGTTTTAGAGGTTTCTTCATATTGTTCTTCTAATTGTAAAACTCTGCGGCCCAGAGCATTAACCTCTCATTTCACATTCGCCAATCCTTCTTTAATGGTATTGTTGACTTGGATAATAAAATTGGAAAGATCTTCTTTTGTGGGTAATAAACTGAGGTCTGCTCTTGTGATCATTGCAGCTTGACTTCCCAGCCCATTCACGTTATCTTCTACTCTGTCTGATGTGCTTGGGCTGGTCTCCTTTTCTGTGCAAGAGTTAGAGCCTTCTAACGTTTTGAAAAAGGCATTTAATTTATTGCCCTGCAAGGTCAAAAGCATGGAGACTTTTTCAGCATTTTATTTGTTCCTAGCCACCATGCTGGCCTAATGGGGAAACACGTATGCTGGTTGCTGCGTAATGCCGGTGCTGCAGCTTGTTCTGTACTAATGTGATGTCGGTTAATGCCAGAAAGTTATACTGACTGTCTCTTTTAAATGTCTATTTTTAATGTGCTGCAGCAGTGGCTATACCGTTTGTATATATGACAGGGAGAGGTCTATGTGGCCTCAGGATGTAGTATTGGCCTGGGTTAGAGGGTTGCTCCTATGTACCTCCCAAATTTAGTAGTTACGGCCCAGGGTCCTTGTAGGTTAATAAGCCTTGCTGGGTTTATCAAAAAAGTAATGCGCTGCTCCGGATGGAGCTACTCACAGTTCTCTGCCCAAGATTTAACACTGACCCGCTGCTTGAAGTCTCTTGAAAGGATGGATGGATCATTTGTAGCTGCGTCAGTCATGGAATGTTTACCCGTGGCCGGAACTCCGGTGGGGAATGCGGCTGTCCGTTTTGCTGCAGCTTACAAATGTAGTGCCGTCTGGTATCTCCCTCCCTTAAAGGCTTTGATTAAAGCTTTTATTTGGCCATGAGATAGGAATTCACCCCATATTTGTCATCCTCCAGGTCTAGCTATGTCGGAGCTCTACAGCATTGCGGCCATGTTTGTCTTCAGCCGGCTCCGCCCCCCCCCTTTTTTTTTTTTTTAAATGGATAGTTTTGCTTATTTTTAAATAACATTGCTCTGATTTTCAGACTCTTAACCAAGCCCCAAAGTTTTAGGAGAATACCAATGTATACCTACTCTGTTTGTGTAAAGGGTCTTTTTATATGCAAAGGAAGGGGGAGTGTCTAATATTTCCCACTTGCAGTGGGTGTTCCAGTAACCTTTTAAACAGAGCTAAACTGGAAGCTTCTAAGTAAGTTTTTAAATGGTTTTATACTGGATTTTTATATCAGTATCTTTGCATATTATTCTTTATAGTAGTGTCTGTTAAATGCAGTTATATGAAAATTGGTGTATACTGTCCCTTTAATGAGACCTACAGCTTTACAACCAGTTAGGCTGCCTGTTCTTGAAAAGGTATTAACAACCAGCTTAGATCCCTGCTCTTGGAAAGGTTTTTGCATAAAAATCCCTTTGTGTTCCTGTGGATCCCTCTGACACAAGTAACAATCAGCAAATTCTAATTTAGTGAAGTTTGGATGTAGGAGATGCCTTATTTATCATTGCCCACTTGATCAAGGACGTTATGAATTACCCCGAGTACACAGATGTGTTCTGGGGTTCTTCTGTTAGAAACTTGGTGCTGCCAGTTGGAATATTTGTGAAATGCCAGTTCTCAGGTGTATGACGAATATGCAGACCAAGGGGAAAAAAAAAAAAATTTGCCTAGAAACTTTGGGGACTTGTAAGATAGAAATGGATTGAATTCCACTGTAAAACTAGCTATTAAGTGAACTGGCTGTTCATCTGTCTCTCTGAGTCTTCTATGCTATGGTCAGACATTACAGGTTTTATATTAATAACATTTCTCCCTACAACAGTATTTACAGACTGCATGCCTTATAGAGATATGGGTCAAGTCAGGGGCATATTACAGCCTAGGCCAACAAGGCCCGTGCCTAAGGCAGCAGATGTGGGGGGTGGCACTTTTTGTGACATCACACTCATGGCTGCCCCCTACATACTACCACCGCCTGCCATTTGCCGCATAGCTAAGTGTCTCCCATCAATACTGCATGCCATGCGGTCGTGTTAACCTGCAGCATTCCATTTCTTTAACCCTAGCTGCTAACTCCACTACCCTGGCAGTGTCGGCAATCCTGGCACCACAAACACAGCAGTGGGGGGGGGGGGGCACTGTTAAGAGGAGCCCATTGCAAAGCTATTGTTAGGGGTGCTGAATGTGGCTATATATAGTTATATAAATAGATAGATAGATAGATAGATAGATAGATACATAGATAGATAGAGATATGAGAAGAACTTAGGAGGTCCAGCACTTCTAAAGGGGGAGGGCAGAGGCCAGAACCGGTATACCACAAACAAGGTCTGACTGAGGTAAGGTGGTAATTATCACCAAGCTGTTATCTTAGGAGGAGAATATGGCTAACGGGTGAGTGCACTGGTATTGACACACCCGTCCCACTCCAAAAACATTTATAGAGATAGCTTTGAAGAGCAGCCACACTGTGTACGGAAATCACACTGGTTGATGTGTACAGTGGCACCCTCTTTCTGTAATCTGTCTTCATGCTGCTGGTGCCTTATACCTGCATGCTTATGGTAAGTGCATCTATCTTGGTGTAATGAACTGGGGGCTGTGGCCAGGCTGTGATAATTTAGTTTTTCCTCTGTGAGTCCTATACAGATACACCAGAAATCTAGATGGGAGGCTGAACCTGTGAGTTTAAGAAAATACTAAGTAATAAGTACTTATTAGTAGTTTATAAAAAGTATAATATTCTATTCCTCTCCTCTCATTTACTTTGGAAATGCAGAGAAAAAAAAAAAAAGTTAATGTTACACCCTACATATATATGTCTAAATATAAATATGTATATGTGTGTGTGCACAGGTGTATTTATGAATTATATGTGTATATATGTATTTACAGATATATATACACATATAAACACATGAAGAATATGTTCTATAAATTAAGACATATAGTATCAAAAAGACATCAGATATACTGTATGTAGAAATATTTATTTATAAATAGAACATATTCTTGTATGTGAAGAACATAGAATGTTAGCGCACATGAGAATATCCGATCGGGTTTGAGCGAGAGTGGGGTGTTTTTTCTCCATTGACTTATATGTGCGAATACATTAACATGCACGCAATACTGTAAGTTTGGCTTTTTGCACTTGACGTGTTAGCGTGCAAGCGAAAACTGTTTACTTTCAACTGACTGACTCAGCTTACTTCTTGCACGAAAAACACTCGAGTGGGACCTATAATTAGTGCTCCACTTGTAATCTGGCCCACTGTGGATAAAAAACACCTAAAACCTAGAGGGTGGGGTGGCAGCAGAATTTATGTGCCTAGGGCAGCACAAACCTAAATATGCCACTGGGCCAAATGTTTGATATACCATCTTTCTGTTTATTAATAACACTCAATAGAACATTGTAACACAGAAAATCTTAACTACCGTTTTTTGTACTGAAGCATAGGAATCTGGGAAATAATAGGCAAATGAGCAAAACAATGCAACATTTTTTTGCTTGAAATATCTGGGGCATTGTGTAGCTCATTTCCATATCCTTTCCCAGATTCCTTTGTTCTAGTACAAAACTTGTACTTCAGGTGTTCTGAGGGGGATGTACAGATAGGCTATACAATGATTTTTAAATGTTATTTAACTTAAAGTTGAGGTTTTTCTTCCACATCTTTTGTACTCACAATAATTTATTAAAAAAAACAATGTTGTTAGGGGTTTAAGTCACATATGTAGAAAATATAGGACTAGATTACAAGTGGAGCGCTACATTATATCATGTAGCATTTTTTATATATATATATATATAAACAACTGCAATAGGCAGTTTTGGGGCTTTAAATTTGGTGGGAATGGGGCGTAAAAAAAAAAACGATACTGAAAATTGCCTTTACATTGCTGTTTTATGGGAACTGTGTTTTTCCAGTAAATATATACATTATGTCTATGCTTATACAGGTGGCCCTCGTTTTACAACGGTTCAATTTACACCATTTCAGAATAACAACCTTTTTTTCCAGTCATGTGACTGCTATTGAAAAGCATTGAGAAGCAGTGCATTTATTAAAATAGCCAGTAGGTGGAGCTGTTCGCTTGTGTTGCAGCAAAGCCAAGCAAGCTGAAATTAATCAGTTTAACCAGACCTGAGCTATCGAGCAGATTTCAAAGGAACAAGATCTTCCTGTCTATAAATCAGTCCAGATTGGAATGCATAGAAAGAAATGCAAGTGAAGTCTGTGTTGTGTGGTTATTTTATAAGGTTTATAATGCTGTTTAGCAAATGTTTTTGTTCAATTAACTTAGTTTGTGTTGTGTGATTATTTTATTAGGTTTATAATGCTGTTTAGCATGTAAAGTCTTTATTTCAAAGCTTTAAAAATGATGTATTAGGTGTTACTTATGACAATTTTGAGAGGGGCCTGGAACCTATCTCCCTCACTTCCCATTGACTTGCATTGTAAACTGGGTTTCAATTTACAACGGTTTCGATTTACAACCATTCCTTCTGGAACCTAACCCCGGCGTAAACTGAGGGCTACCTTTATATATATATATATATATATATATATATATATATATATATATATATATATATATGTACATATACATATATATATGTGTTAATATGTGTATATACACATATTAACACATACATTTATATGTATATGTCTCTGATGGCATAAGAGCAAGGCTCCCATTGGAGCCTATGGAAGAGCGCTCTTGCAAGCTCGTGTTTGCATTTCTGTTAACTTGCAATAGCAGCGCACATTAGCGTGCACGGATATTACACAGTGGAGTGCTAATATCACTTTCATGAAAGTGATATTTAGTGCTCCACTTGTAATCGGGCCCATAATATTTAACGTTTATTTATATAATGCATGATGACATAGCATTTTACTCTAGTTTATCTTAGAGAATTGGTGTACAGATGCAATTGAAAGCTTATAATGTTTCATAAAACCTCAGTACAAATGTATTTAAAAATGGTCATTTTTAATATGGTTCCTCCACCTGTTGTCGTCTTTTTTTTCTATCATGTACCTGGTGGAATGTTGAACTGGGATAAGCCCTAGGGTCTAATTTGTTAATTGCAAAGTGTTAAGAAAGGGGTGGTGTGTTCTGATGAGTGTGACTTGTTTTCTCAGAAGCTCCATAATAGTCATATTATTTATGCCTAGTTCTAATGCAATTTATGCTGTAGACATTTAGACATTTAGATCATTTAGATCACCCTTTTCATCCCCACATTTTCATTTATTGACAATTCATTTTAAAGGGTGCCGAGAACTGGCGTGGACATGTTTTATTTGTCTTCAGTGGGTATATGAGCTCACCTTTCTCTTTTGACAATCAGTGTACTCCTAGAAATACTATTTGGTAAATATTATCGTTGGATTCCTGTTTATCAAATTCTATAAATCAAGACATCAAATTTTATCATTTGGGAACATATTATTGTTGGACATAGAGCTCATCTATATTTTTTTGGAAATAACTGCACATGCGCAAGAAAACAGTTTTAACTATTTATTTGATTCATTGGGGCCGATTTATCAATGTCTGCAATGCCGACCCCCGCAGATTTGCGGCCAATCGTCCGCTAGCAAGGGGTGTCAATCAGTCCGATCGCATAGGATCTGGCAGATTGCAGCCCGCCGCCTCAGAGGCGGCGGACCAGTTATGGAGCAGCGGTCTTAAGACCGCTGCTTCATAACTGCTGTTTCCGATGAGCCTGAAGTCTCGCGGGGAAACAGGGACATCTGGGGCCCTTAATAAATCGGCCCCACACTCTTTGATGAATACAGGGATATTGTAATGTAATTTTTGGCTTAGATAATATTGTCAGTAATGATGATTCCCCTCAAATTTGCTATGTGTTTTATTTCATCATATGTTAGCTTATGGAGGCATTGTAGTATACTGCCTTTCAGATTTTAAAATCTTTAGACATTAAGGGGCTGAATTATCAAACTCCGAATGGTCCACTGCCTCTGAGGCTGCGGACATCATCCCTATATTATTGGGCTGATTGCCACCCCTTGCTAGCGGCCGATTGGCCGCAAGTCTGCAGGGGGCGGCATTGCACAAGCAGTTCACAAGAACTGCTTATGCAATGATAAATGCCAACAGCGTATGCTGATGGCATTCATCGATGTCTGTTGGACATGATCCGCTGAGCGGATCATGTCGGACAGACTGATGATAAATTGGCCCCTAAGTGTAAAGTTCTCTGAGATAACCAAGGTTGCGTAATATATTTCTGCGGTCCAAAAGTGGACTAAAGTTTATGTTTACTTATAAGTATTGATACAACGAGAGTCATTCAGTTTTAGAGAGTATTTTATTGTTTAGTAGGTTCAATGTCTTGCCTTAAAAATGTAATTTGATCCCTTCTCTGCTTGCTAATATGATATGTCCTATATAACCATTGTTCTACTTGTTCTCCTTGATCTTGTATTCTAACAGCACTAAAGTTCTTTACAGAAGCTTTCTATTTTCTCATTTTTAAAAATTAAAAAAAAGGTATATACATTTTTTTTTAACCTTTTTTTTTTCACAAGTATTGGCTTCAGAATGCATCAAACATTATAAATAATATTGTCCCTTTGCTTTACTCAAAGTTACTAAGCAGAAAATATCAATCAAAAATTAATACCGGCACCTTTTTTTTTTGAGTACCTGCACCTTTTCTTTTACAAAAAAATCACTGTATATATATATATATATATATAATAACAAAAAGGAATTATTGCTGATAACTAAACTTTAATTGTGTGCTCTTTTTCTATTTTTTGAATCATTAAATCATTAAACAAATAAAAAAAAAAAACATTGTGCTATACAATTAACAAATAGAGATGTGTAGGGAAGAAAACTTTGTTTCGGATTAAATTTTCGTTCCGAATATTTGAGGTAATTTGTTTCCTCGAATATTCATTGCCTGCACTATTCGGTTTATGGTTCATTTAAAACGAAAGTTTTCATTAAACAAATGTAAATGTTTCAAAGCTACAGGTGAAAAGTTCACCTGTAGCTAAATACTTACTCTGGAGATTGCACTTACCTGAACCTCGTCTTAGCAGAGCCCTGGCAGTGCTAACAGGAAACTTAGCAGTTTGTCTCCTAGGACCTGCGCTAAAAGAGGATCTGGTTAGCTCACTCTCTAGAGCACAGTATTAACTTTTAAAATTAACTTAAAGGAAACAAATAAATACTGACAATTTTTCTCATTATTTTTTGGTTTTCTTTAAATTTTGCTGGTGCATCCGATTTTTCGTATGAATGTGCACTTGTCTGAAAATGAATGCACATCTTTAACTGTCAGGTAGATTACAAGTTATGTGCGATAGAGGGTATTTAATAAACGCAACAAAAGTTGCGTTATTTCACCATCCATAGCGCTGCCATTACAAGTTTTCAAACAGCCTGCTTGTGCATGCGATATGGTTGCGTTGAGCTCCATACCACACAAAATACAAGCGCTGTTTTGACGTGCTCATGCAGACATCAATGGGGAGAGCGTGTCAGAAAATACCTAACACCTGCGTTCGCGGAATGAAAAGATCTGTAATGCAGCCCCATTGATGTCTATGGAGAAAAATAAGTATGTTTAAACCTAACACCCTAACATAAAAACCACATCTAAACACCCCTAATCTGCCGCCCCAGACATCGCCGACACCTACATAAAGGTATTAACCCCTAATCTAACTCTCCAGACATCGCCGTCACAATGAAAATTCATTAACCCCTATTCCGCTGCTCCCCGACACTGCAGCCACTATAATAAACCTATTAACCCCTAAACCCCAAGACCCCCACAATGATATATACTAAATTAAACTATTAACCCCTAAACCGAAAGCCCCACACAATGCAATAAACTAATTTAAACTAGTAACCCCTAAACCTAATGCCCCCCCAACTTTATATTAAAATTACACTTTCCCTATCTAAATTAAATTAAAACTTACCAGTCAAATTAAAAAAACTAAGTTTAAACGAACAATTAAACTAATATAACTATTAAACTAAACTTAAACTAACTACCAATTAAAGAAAATTAAAATGCTCATTAAAAAAATCCTAACACTACTATAAAAAATACAAAGTATCTAATTAAAAAAAATAAAAAATATTAAATTACAAAAAAATAACAAACTAAATTATCAAAAATAAAAAAGAATTACACCTAATCTAATAGCCCTATAAAAATAAAAAAGCCTACCCAAAAAAAAAAAAAAAACCCTAGCCTACAATAAACTACCAATAGCCCTTAAAAGGGCCTTTTGTTGGGCATCTTCATCCCGGCAGCGTGGAGCGGGTCCATCCTGAAGACATCTGGCGCGGAGCATCCTCTTCATATGGTCGCCACCGTATACTGAATCTTCAATGCATCTTCAATCCTTTTTAAAATGGCATCCCTTGCATTCCTATTGGCTGATTTGATTTTGGAAAATCAAATCAGCCAATAGGATGAAAGGTAGTGAAATCATATTGGCTGTTCAAAATAGCAAATAGGATGAGAGCTTCTGAAATTCTTTTGGCTGATACACATACTCTAATTGCATCCCTTATTAATTAGCTATTAAAGGTATCACCTGTACATCACTTTTGTTATTTTCTTACAAAATGATATTTATTTTCTTAGAATACACTCCCTAACACGGTACTGCCCTTTTTCTTAATGTATTTACAGACATATATGCACATATAAACACAAACAAAATATGTAGACATATATAAGTGCATTGGAGCCCTTTGTAGTCAAGTAGCTGAAAACATGTAAAATCATATTTAGGTAATGTTCATTATTAATAAAGTGTTTAACTGTATTGTTACTGTAAATATTTCACATTCCAGTGTTCTTCAAATAGGGGAATATTTTCTATGTATTTTTAAGTAGATGTTCCTATATATATCTGAATATCTCTATACCTATACAATTATATATATATATATATATATATATATATATATATATATATATATATACAGGTATATATATATATATATGTAGATAGAGAGCACTCTCACTTTCAAAATCCTAATGCCAGGGTGCCAGCAGGTAAATATACACGATGAAGGAAGGCACTCACTGGTCTTTTCATCAAAAACTTTATTTAGCGTGAAGTTTCGGGGACACACTCCCCTTCCTTGTCTGAGGAAGGGGAGCGTGTCCCTGAAACGTCACGCTGAATAAAGTTTTTGATGAAAAGACCAGTGAGTGCCTTCCTTCATCGGGTATATATATATATATATATATATATATATATATATATAGATGTGAATGTTAGATTGCACTAGTATAACACAGGTATGGAGTTATATCTAATTACACACACAAGAATTTATTTATGCACAACTATAGGATATAATTCACTATGAATGTGATTGGTTGTCATTAATTAATTGAGGGAGGGGTTTATGGATATTTAAACACCTAATTTTCACATTGTAAGTTGTCTGAGGATGGGGAGAGTTGTTCCCCCTGAAACATCATAAATAAATTTACAGATAAACAGTGAGTGCTGAGTCACTTGTATGTATTACATATCTATAGGTATATATATATATATATATATATATATATATTTTATTTTATTTTTACTAAAAAACATCATATACATATATATAGAAATATGTATTTATGAATAAATAGAAAGTATTCTGCTATGTGAAGAATGCTGGAATGTGAAATATTTTTCAGCATTAAGAAACAAGTTTAAAATATGTGAAATAATATGTTGTTTTATGTGTTAGGAGGTGTGCCAATGCTTGCTCCTGTTAAATGCTTATCTTGGTCATTTTGGCAGCACTCCCACAATATGTGGATTTAAATATATGTTTTTATTACTAGGCAAAAAACGAGAAAACAGAAGAGCGCAAAACACGCATCTAAGTGCAGATGGTATGTAAAATATGTTCCAATAGCCCCTACTACAGAGTTCTACTTACTGAGGTACCGTGGGTGTTGTTCACATCAGTTGTACACAACTATGCCACTTGCTTCGTTCCGGCGTCTGACGTGTACTGAGCCCGCCTCCTTCTGACCGCTCTCAGCCGATGCAATCCCCGGCACCTAGACTGTTGGTGTGATCAGCTGTTCCCGGTGAGAGCATTATTCAAACAGCTCGGCTCAGTTCGCAAAATGTATATTCCTCACCTCTCCATAGGGGGAAGTAAACGATACCATACAAGGGATGTTTAATCCAAGTGTCACAATGAACACTTTATTAGTACAAATCCAAGTACAAGAATAGGATACAGTAAAGGTTCTCAGCTCATTACATCTCTCACACAATACGTGGAGGTGATAGCCTCACAGAAACACTTACAGCTCCTTGTATATAGAACTTAAAAACTATAAAAACTCGACGGTATGTTTCATGTCTCCTCTAGACACTTTTTCAAGAGTATAATGCATTGTGGGAATAACCCCTTAAATAGTTTTTCAAACACACCTGTGATATATTAACCCATTGTGTGATATTCAATTAGTATATATATATATATATATATATATATATATACAGAGAGAGAGAGAGAGAGAGAGAGAGAGAGAGAGAGAGAGAGAGAGAGAGAGAGAGAGAGAGAGAGAAAATGTGCTATCTACCCAATATTTCTATATACCTATATAGTAAAACATATATAAAAGAATACATAAAAAATGTATATAAGGCAATAAATATTAGATATAAGCATCAATAAATTACTTTTAAAAAAAAAACTTTGAATTCCATTTAAAAGAGCAGACATATAAAAGACACAGGTATATAAATAAGATGAAGATGGTAATATGTTTAAATACTATCCGCCATTAGTAGTAAATATAAAACAATCCCTAAAATGACTCTTTACCTATGATCCCATAAAAACAACTATACAGTAATATAATTAATTTATACTAACCATTATATATCCCTATACATCTAAAACTATATATATATTTATATATATATATATATATATATATATATATATGCTATCAGTTGAACTATGTTTATTACATGGTAATTAGTTACGTTAAAAAAGCTTGAATGTCTAGATCCACATTTAATCCTTTAGGTTGTAAACTATCTAGTTGTTTTATCCAAAATGTTTCTCTCTGCCTTAGTTTTAACAACCTATTTGTATCCCATACATTTGGAGGGATCCATTCAATAATTTGAATTTCAAGGTCTTTAATATCGTTATTGTGTGCAATTTTAAAGTGTACTGGCACTCTATGAGTGTCTAAATTTTTTTCTATATTAGTTAAATGTTCTTTGAACCGATATTTAAATGCTGCTCTTCTACAAGGGTCCCATGACAGAATCTTTAGGCAAAATCACTAGGCAAAAAATGAGAAAACAGAAGAGCGCAAAACACGCATCTAAGTGCAGATGGTATGTAAAATATGTTCCAATAGCCCCTACTACAGAGTGCTACTTACTGAGGTACCGTGGGTGTTGTTCACATCAGTTGTACACAACTATGCCGCTTGCTCCGTTCCGGCGTCTGACGTGTACTGAGCCCGCCTCCTTCTGACCGCTCTCAGCCGATGCAATCCCCGGCACCTAGACTGTTGGTGTGATCAGCTGTTCCGGTGAGAGGATTATTCAAACAGCTCGGCTCAGTTCGCAAAATGTATATTCCTCACCTCTCCATAGGGGGAAGTAAACGATACCATACAAGGGATGTTTAATCCAAGTGTCACAATGAACACTTTATTAGTACAAATCCAAGTACAAGAATAGGATACAGTAAAGGATCTCAGCTCATTACACCTCTCACACAATACGTGGAGGTGATAGCCTCACAGAAACACTTACAGCTCCTTGTATATAGAACTTAAAAACAATAAAAACTCGACGTACGTTTCGTGTCTCCTCTAGACACTGTTTCAAGAGTATAATGCATTGTGGGAATTACCCCTTTAATAGGTTTTAAAACACACCTGTGATATATTAACCCATTGTGTGATATTCAATTTATTTTTATATATATATATATATATATATATATATATATATATATATATATATATATATAAAAAGGTGCTATCTACCCAATATTTCTTTATACTTATATAGTAAAACATATATAAAAGAATACATAAAAAAAATGTATATAAGGCAATAAATATTAGATATAAGCATCAATAAATTACTTAAAAAAAACTTTGAATTCTATTTAAAAGAGCATATATATAAAAGACACAGGTATATAAATAAGATGAAGATGATAATATGTTTAAATACTATCTGCCATTAGTAGTAAATATAAAACAATCCCTAAAATGACTCTTTACTTATGATCCCATAAAAACAACTATACAGTAATATAATTAATTTACCATTATATATCCCTATACATCTAAAACTATATATATATATATATATATATATATATATATATACGGTATATATATATATATATATATATATATATATGCTATCAGTTGAACTATATTTATTACATGGTAATTAGTTACGTTAAAAAAGCTTGAATGTCTAGATCCATATTTAATCCTTTAGGTTTTAAACTATCTAGTTGTTTTATCCAAAATGTTTCTCTCTGCCTTAGTTTTAACAACCTATTTGTATCCCATACATTTGGAGGGATCCATTCAATGATTTGAATTTCAAGGTCTTTAATATTGTTATTGTGTGCAATTTTAAAGTGTACTGGCACACTATGAGTGTCTAAATTTTTTTCTATATTAGTTAAATGTTCTTTGAACCGACATTTAACCTTTCTTTTTGTGCGCCCTATGTAAATTAAATTACATTTGCACTTTAGCTGATATACCACATAGGTACTAAGGCACGTACATTTATCATTAACTGAAATTTTTTTAGAATTATCTGAGCTGAAAAACACATTGTTTCCTATTTTGAGGTGTGGGCACATTACACAATTTTTAGTTTTACACTTAAATGTACCATTCCTGTTTGTACCTCCTTGGATTGAATTATTACATTTATCCTTATTTCCTCTAAGTTTAGTTGGGGCCAGCATATTTTTAATATACTATTTTGTATATTATACTCTGAAGGTATATTATTGCGTGTTTTATATACATCTGTTCAAGTGCTACATCTAGATTTATTGCATTATTCTGAGAATTTATGAGATTGATTTAGGATTTCTAGCGCACTTGTTTGTTCTTTTTCTTTGCTTTTTTCTATGCCATTACTCTAATACAGGGAGTGCAGAATTATTAGGCAAGTTGTATTTTTGAGGATTAATTTTATTATTGAACAACAACCATGTTCTCAATGAACCCAAAAAACTCATTAATATCAAAGCTGAATAGTTTTGGAAGTAGTTTTTAGTTTGTTTTTAGTTATAGCTATTTTAGGGGGATATCTGTGTGTGCAGGTGACTATTACTGTGCATAATTATTAGGCAACTTAACAAAAAACAAATATATACCCATTTCAATGATTTATTTTTACCAGTGAAACCAATATAACATCTCAACATTCACAAATATACATTTCTGACATTCAAAAACAAAACAAAAACAAATCAGTGACCAATATAGCCACCTTTCTTTGCAAGGACACTCAAAAGCCTGCCATCCATGGATTCTGTCAGTGTTTTGATCTGTTCACCATCAACATTGCGTGCAGCAGCAACCACAGCCTCCCAGACACTGTTCAGAGAGGTGTACTGTTTTCCCTCCTTGTAAATCTCACATTTGATGATGGACCACAGGTTCTCAATGGGGTTCAGATCAGGTGAACAAGGAGGCCATGTCATTAGATTTTCTTCTTTTATACCCTTTCTTGCCAGCCACGCTGTGGAGTACTTGGACGCGTGTGATGGAGCATTGTCCTGCATGAAAATCATGTTTTTCTTGAAGGATGCAGACTTCTTCCTGTACCACTGCTTGAAGAAGGTGTCTTCCAGAAACTGGCAGTAGGACTGGGAGTTGAGCTTGACTCCATCCTCAATCCGAAAAGGCCCCACAAGCTCATCTTTGATGATACCAGCCCAAACCAGTACTCCACCTCCACCTTGCTGGCGTCTGAGTCGGACTGGAGCTCTCTGCCCTTTACCAATCCAGCCACAGGCCCATCCATCTGGCCCATCAAGACTCACTATCATTTCATCAGTCCATAAAACCTTAGAAAAATCAGTCTTGAGATATTTCTTGGCCCAGTCTTGACGTTTCAGCTTGTGTGTCTTGTTCAGTGGTGGTCGTCTTTCAGCCTTTCTTACCTTGGCCATGTCTCTGAGTATTGCACACCTTGTGCTTTTGAGCACTCCAGTGATGTTGCAGCTCTGAAATATGGCCAAACTGGTGGCAAGTGGCATCTTGGCAGCTGCACGCTTGACTTTTCTCAGTTCATGGGCAGTTATTTTGCGCCTTGGTTTATCCACACGCTTCTTGCGACCCTGTTGACTATTTTGAATGAAACGCTTGATTGTTCGATGATCACGCTTCAGAAGCTTTGCAATTTTAAGAGTGCTGCATGCCTCTGCAAGATATCTCACTATTTTTTACTTTTCTGAGCCTGTCAAGTCCTTCTTTTGACCCATTTTGCCAAAGGAAAGGAAGTTGCCTAATAATTATGCACACCTGATATAGGGTGTTGATGTCATTAGACCACACCCCTTCTCATTACAGAGATGCACATCACCTAATATGCTTAATTGGTAGTAGGCTTTCGAGCCTATACAGCTTGGAGTAAGACAACATGCATAAAGAGGATGATGTGGTCAAAATACTAATTTGCCTAATAATTCTGCACTCCCTGTATATAAGGTGCTGCAAATACCCTAGTCACTCAAACTACTGTGTTATCACACATAATTGATTGATTTGTTTTTTGAATAATTGAGAAACTCCCTTGAATTATTGGGTTTCTCTTAAGAACCAGTTAAATATAACAATTTAAGGTTGTATTACTACATTTATTGTTTATAGTTAACTGTCAATCTCTATTACATTGGTTGATACATGGCTGAACCAGGAGCAGAAAGCATGATAAATACTCCAATAGAAATTAATAAATTTGGAGATAATGATAGGAGATGCACAAGACAACGTGCATATAATCTGTTACAGGAGAATAGTAACTCTAATGAATTAGATAACCCTATCAGTTTATTTAGAAAATTGGAGAAATTATTAGAGAAAGACGCTAAGGAATGGCAGGACCTGGTCTTATTAGACAACTATATACTCCACAATGTTATACCTAGGGGTCTGAGGATCTTTAAATTTCCAGCCTTCGAGCTAGATGAAATAGAATTCCAGACAGAATTGGAACAGTCCCTTCACAAATGCTCTATAACCTTAATAAAAATTTTGATTAAATATAGGGAGTTTAAATTAGAAAAACTAAAAGGAGAAATAGATATACTAGTGGATAAACTACAGCCGTATCAAATGATAGAAAAATGGAAAGAATTTAACGAAAATATTCAAACTAAAATTAACAATTATTCAAAAGAGCTAGAAAATAATAAAATAAAAAAACTCAAAAGAGATCTGGAGGATTTTAAATAGGACAAGGTATACACTTATAAAGATAAAAAAATAACAACAACAAAAGAGATACTTAAACCAGACACTAAATTGGTTCCACCTAAACAGAGGGATTCAAACAATAAAGGTGCTGAGAAAACTAATAGGAGAAACAGCTCCAATGGTTATAATAACAGAAATTACCCAAAGGGTTATCAGCCTGTGAATACACCAACACATACCTTTAAAGAACATAAAAAACAGGAAAGAACAACTAACAATAAACAATTCTATAATGATAACTTTAGGGGTGGATATGTGCAATATACACCAAACAAGTAAAAGGAACCAAGAAAAGAACAAGTTTACTCCCCTAGGTGGAATCAGGAGGGAGTAAACCAAAAGTTAAGAACAACTGGTCTAACCAGAATAGAAGAATATATAACCCTAACAAGGATAATATGGGCAATGGGCATTTTTAGGGACACCCCCTTGGCGTCAACAACAGGAAAGACAGCTGAGGGAACAACATTTAGGGGAGGTAGGAAATTCACGAAAACCAAAAAGAATTTTAGACACTACAGAGGAACAAGAGGAGGAAGAAAACAGAGGAAAAAGAAACAGAAACGATTGGAAATAGAAAAAGGTCTAAAATGTATTTTTAATTTATCAGACAAATCGTTCACGGATATAGAGATTAGATTACTCTCGAAGGGCCTTAATTTTGCTCCTACATGCCCTCCTAATGAATTTGAATTATTCATAGACGTACAAAAATTTATAAGAAAAATTACTTTGAAACGTTATTATGAGAATATCAATTCAAAAAAGAGAGATTTAAATAATGAAAAAATTCAACAAGAGATTGTTAATCCAGTATCAGACAATAATATAGGAAATTTAAATCCCCAAGAAGTGGTTTGGGAAGATTTACTTGATTTGTCCTTACATGAGGAATATACATATATGGCCCGACATTGTCCACTTAAAAGAAAATCTATTTTCTTCCCACAAAATGCTCAAAGTTTTATCAAATATATCAAGACTTTTAATAAATTGCTGTGTGAAGATCTAGAAAATATGTTTAGTATTAAGGGACAGTTCAATGAAATCTCTCACAATTGGAGAGCTCAGCTCTAAAAAACGTTATGAAAGACACTGAAATAGTATTTAGGGCAGCCGACAAAGGGGGCGGCATTGTAGTCCAGAATAAACAGGACTACCTCAAGGAGGCATATAATCTATTGGGGGATACCAGTACATATAAATTACTAACCTATAACCCTACTATTGTGTACAAGGAGGAACTTCGGGAGCTATAGGTAACAGCAAAACAAAAGGGTGTTTTGAACCAAGATGAATTTAAATATGTAGAGGAAAAATAAAATAGCCTGCTTTTACCATCTCCCAAAGATCCACAAAAATCCTACCCATCCACCAGGTAGACCAATAGTATCGGGTATTGGTTCTATTTGTGACAATCTATCTAAGTATATCGATTATTTTTTGCAGCCATTGGTGAAAAAGACTAGAGCTTATCTTAAGGATACTGTAGACGTTATAAATAAATATGAAGGGACCCAATGGACGCAAAACTACCACTGGGTCACATGCGACTAATCAGCTTTATATATTAGCATTCCACACGATAAAGGAATAGCTGTCATTAGAGAGGAATGTTCAAATAGTGAACTTGAGGAGAGACAAGTGGAATTTATAGTAAATAGCTTTTTTTTATACTTACTCATAACTATTTTCTTTTTGAAGGGAAATTTTACAAACAAATCCAGGGCACAGCAATGGGGACTACTTTTGCCCATCCTATGCTAATCTTTTCATGTCCAACTTTGAAAATAATAAAATCTGGACTAATAATCCCTTTTTGGAGAGTATAGTATAATATCATCGTTTCATAGATGATATAATAATAATTTGGTTTGGGAAGATTTACTTGATTTGTCCTTACATGAGGAATATACATATATGGCCCGACATTGTCCACTTAAAAGAAAATCTATTTTCTTCCCACAAAACGCTCAAAGTTTTATCAAATATATCAAGACTTTTAATAAATTGCTGTGTGAAGATCTAGAAAATATGTTTAGTATTAAGGGACAGTTCAATGAAATCTCTCACAATTGGAGAGATCAGCTCTAAAAAACGTTATGAAAGACACTGAAATAGTATTTAGGGCAGCCAACAAAGGGGGCGGCATTGTAGTCCAGAATATACAGGACTACCTCAAGGAGGCATATAATCTATTGGGGGATACCAGTACATATAAATTACTAACCTATAACCCTACTATTGTGTACAAGGAGGAACTTCGGGAGCTATTGGTAACAGCAAAACAAAAGGGTGTTTTGAACCAAGATGAATTTAAATATGTAGAGGAAAAATAAAATAGCCTGCTTTTACCATCTCCCAAAGATCCACAAAAATCCTACCCAACCACCGGGTAGACCAATAGTATCGGGTATTGGTTCTATTTGTGACAATCTATCTAAGTATATTGATTATTTTTTGCAGCCATTGGTGAAAAAGACTAGAGCTTATCTTAAGGATACTGTAGACGTTATAAATAAATATGAAGGGACCCAATGGAAGCAAAACTACCACTGGGTCACATGCGACTAATCAGCTTTATATACTAGCATTCCACACGATAAAGGAATAGCTGTCATTAGAGAGGAATGTTCAAATAGTGAACTTGAGGAGAGACAAGTGGAATTTATAGTAAATAGCTTTTTTTTATACTTACTCATAACTATTTTCTTTTTGAAGGGAAATTTTACAAACAAATCCAGGGCACAGCGATGGGGACTACTTTTGCCCATCCTATGCTAATCTTTTCATGTCCAACTTTGAAAATAATAAAATCTGGACTAATAATCCCTTTTTGGAGAGTATAGTATAATATCATCGTTTCATAGATGATATAATAATAATTTGGCAAGGAACAACTGATGATATTAATATATTTATAGATTATATGAATAATAATTCGTATAATCTCAAGTTTACACACTCCTCATCAAAAGATAAAATAGATTTTTTAGATCTAACTTTATTTAATACCAGCGCATTAGACGAAATTGCCCAAGAAAGGAAGATTTTTTAATAGAAGCTGAAATCTTAACGTCTAAATTTGAAGAAAAGGGATACAGTAAATACCTACTAGAAACTACAAAATCCAAAGTGGAAGGTATGGATAGAAATTCCCTTATCAAGCGAACAAATAAACAGGACACAAATAGGCTAAACAAAGATGACAACCCTAAATTTATAACAAAATTTAATAGTAAACATGGGAACATCAAAAACATTATTAAGAAACATTGGCAAGTATTCAGATTAGATCCAGTTTTAAAAACATGTTTAAGTGAGAACCCAGACATTTTATTTAGGAAAAATAAAGTTCTTAAAAATATGCTGGCCCCAACTAAATTTAGAGGAAATAAGGATAAATGTAATAATTCAATCCAAGGAGGTACAAACAGGAATGGTACATTTAAGTGTAAAACTAAAAATTGTGTAATGTGCCCACACCTCAAAATAGGAAACAATATTAATGTGTTTTTCAGCTCAGATAATTCTAAAAAAATTTCAGTTAACGATAAATGTACGTGCCTTAGTACCTATGTGGTATATCAGCTAAAGTGCAAATGTAATTTAATTTACATAGGGCGCACGAAAAGAAAGGTTAAATGTCAGTTCAAAGAACATTTAACTAATATAGAAAAAAATTTAGACACTCATAGTGTGCCAGTACACTTTAAAATTGCACACAATAACAATATTAAAGACCTTGAAATTCAAATCATTGAATGGATCCCTCCAAATATATGGGATACAAATAGGTTGTTAAAACTAAGGCAGAGAGAAACATTTTGGATAAAACAACTAGATAGTTTACAACCTAAAGGATTAAATATGGATCTAGACATTCAAGCTTTTTTAACGTAACTAATTACCATGTAATAAATATAGTTCAACTGATAGCATATATATATATATATATATATACCGTATATATATATATATATATATATATATATATATTTTTTTTTTTTTAGATGTATAGGGATATATAATGGTAAATTAATTATATTACTGTATAGTTGTTTTTATGGGATCATAAGTAAAGAGTCATTTTAGGGATTGTTTTATATTTACTACTAATGGCAGATAGTATTTAAACATATTACCATCTTCATCTTATTTATATACCTGTGTCTTTTATATATATGCTCTTTTAAATGGAATTCAAAGTTTTTTTTAAGTAATTTATTGATGCTTATATCTAATATTTATTGCCTTATATACATTTTTTTTATGTATTCTTTTATATATGTTTTACTATATAAGTATAAAGAAATATTGGGTAGATAGCACCTTTTTTTATATATATATATATATATATATATATATAAATAAATTGAATATCACACAATGGGTTAATATATCACAGGTGTGTTTTAAAACCTATTAAAGGGGTAATTCCCACAATGCATTATACTCTTGAAAAAGTGTCTAGAGGAGACACGAAACGTACGTCGAGTTTTTATTGTTTTTAAGTTCTATATACAAGGAGCTGTAAGTGTTTCTGTGAGGCTATCACCTCCACGTATTGTGTGAGAGGTGTAATGAGCTGAGATCCTTTACTGTATCCTATTCTTGTACTTGGATTTGTACTAATAAAGTGTTCATTGTGACACTTGGATTAAACATCCCTTGTATGGTATCGTTTACTTCCCCCTATGGAGAGGTGAGGAATATACATTTTGCGAACTGAGCCGAGCTGTTTGAATAATCCTCTCACCGGAACAGCTGATCACACCAACAGTCTAGGTGCCGGGGATTGCATCGGCTGAGAGCGGTCAGAAGGAGGCGGGCTCAGTACACGTCAGACGCCGGAACGGAGCAAGCGGCATAGTTGTGTACAACTGATGTGAACAACACCCACGGTACCTCAGTAAGTAGCACTCTGTAGTAGGGGCTATTGGAACATATTTTACATACCATCTGCACTTAGATGCGTGTTTTGCGCTCTTCTGTTTTCTCATTTTTTGCCTAGTGATTTTGCCTAAAGATTCTGTCATGGGACCCTTGTAGAAGAGCAGCATATATCAAGTTAACCCTTGAACCTAAACTAAGAAACTGTCTAGTATTGATCAAGGACATTTATTTTGCTTGGACTATTTTGTATACTATACTCTGAAGGTATATTATTGTGTGTTTTATATACATCTTTTAAAGTGCTACATCTAGATCTATTGCATTATTCTGAGAATTTATGAGATTGATTTAGGATTTCTAGCGCACTTGTTTGTTCTTTTTTTTTTTTTTTTTTTAATATGTTTTTATTAGATGTGCTTATCCAAATCTTCTTTTCATATTTCATGTTGTGTTAGTGCACTTGAGAAAACTTGATCGGGTTTGAGCAACTTGGGTATTTTTTTTCACTCTCTATTGAAGTCTATGGGAGACTACGTTAATTTGGTAGCAATATTGTAAGTTCAGCTTTTTGAGCTCATTGGGTTAGCACTCGTGCAAAAACATTTTACTTTCAAGTTGTAATATAAGCTTTACCCAACGTGTGCAGAAAGCTTACTTCTAGCAGAGTTAACGTGTGAGCGGGAGCGATAAATAGCTCTTCCCTTAAAGGGATAGAAAGGTCAAAAGCTAAATGTGCATGGTGCATTTCAATTTAAAATAGAAGTATTATTGCATAATACTTTTATCAGCAAAAATGCTTTTAGTAAAAGTTATCACTACTGTCTATCTGAGACATATGCACATATCCTGTGAGGGCCTGTACACCAATATTCAAACACCATGCATGCTCAGAGGGCTGGAGAGTGCGTGTATTGCTTCTAAAGACACAATTATGTCATACAAGCCTTTGCTGACTCTCTGATCAAGCATAGTGTTTTAATACTGGTGAAGGGGCCCTCACAGGATATGTGCATATGTTGCAGAAACAAAGTAATACATTTTACTATAAGCATTTTTGCTAATGGAAGTATACTGCAAAAATGCTTACATTTTGAATTGAAATGAACCCATTATGCACATTTAATTTTTTTACCTTTCTATCCTTTTAAGGCCAAGGGCACAGCCTAATATTCAGTAGAGTTGCTTTATGTTAGAGTGATAAACACATGGGGAATGACCTGAACGTCAATATAATTAACAGAAAATGTATTGAGAGGAGGGGAAAAATGACCTTACAAAGTAGCATGTATGATTTATTATAAGATGATAATAAGATTTATGTCCTGTATTACATAAGTTAAAGGGACACTAAACCCAATTTTTTTCATTCATGATTCAGATAGAGCATACGATTTTAAGCAACTTTCTATTTTACTCCTATTAATAATTTTTCTTCATTCTCTTGCTATCTTTATTTAAAAAGCAGAAATGTGATGTGTAGGAGCCGGCCCATTTTTGGTTGAGAACCTGGGTTGTGCTTGCTTATTGGTGGGTAAATGTAATCCTCCAATAAGCAAGCGCTATCCATGGTGCTGAATCTAAAACGGGCTTGCTGCTAAGATTTACATTCCTGCTTTTCAAATAAAGATAGCAAGAGAACAAAGAAAATTTGTTAATAGGAATGAATTAAAAAGTTGCTTAAAATGTCATGCTCTATCTGAATCATAAAAGAAAAAAAATTGGTCCAGTGTCCCTTTAAAATGCATGTTAAATCATGGGGACTTTATAAATACTGTATAACATATTTACATGCTGATGTTAAACTAAATGAGGTATTTTGTAATCTTGTGGAGAGTCATATTTTAAATAATATGGTGCTAGATTACAAGTGGAGCGCTATTTTAAATTGGGCCCGTAAAGGGGCAAATTTGCCCATTTACGTGTGCATGTTATATAACCAGCCATTAAAAGTGGTTGGTTAATGCTCCCGCTAACTTGCAGTTTCACTTTCCCTTAGCAGGTCAGACCTCTGGTTAATTAAAAAAATGTGCCCCAATAACCCCCCAATTAAAGTGGACAGTTCCTTAATATAAATAAAAAATATGAGCATTGTTTTAAATAAAAAACTGCACAAAGCAGTTATATGGGGTGAAAGTGAGGGGATGTGGGGTGCATAAAAAAACTGCACTGAAAGTGCCTTTACATTGAGTTGAATGGGGACTGTGTTTATACTGTAAATATATATGTATATGCTTATATACACACACAAAAACATAAATATATATGAATATATTCACATACATATATATTTTTATTTTGCTGCGCAACACTGTGTAAATGACCCCCTGCGCTGTTAATTTTATATATTTCACTCCTCACATTCAGTCCTTGGCTAAAGCCTGCCGCTTCCACCTTAAAAACATTTCTAAAATTTGACAATTCCTTACACAAGACACAACTAAGATTTTAATCCACTCTCTCATCCTTTCCCGCCTAGACTACTGCAACTCCATTCTCTCTGGTCTTCCTAGCTGCCTAGCTCCTTTACAATCCACAATGAATGCCTCTGCCAGGCTCATCTTCCTTACATTTTGCTCTTCATCTGCTGCACCCCTCTGCCAATCCCTTCACTGGCTTCCTCTTGCCTCCAGGATTAAACACAAAATCCTCACTCTGACACACAAAGCCCTCAACTGCACTGCTGCCCCCCTACATCTCAGACCTTTTCTACAGATACCCTCCCTCCCGCCCCCTTTGCTCCAATCATGATCTCCTACTCTCCTCCTCTTTTGTTAAGTCCTCACATTCTCGTTTGCAAGACTTTTCCAGACTGGCTCCCATCTTATGGAACTCTCTGCCTTGCTAATGTGCGCTGGTATTACGAGTTGTTAGCAGCTCGCTGGAAACATAAGCAAAAGTCATAAGATTGGCCGCGAATGTGCAGGGGGCGGCATTGCACAAGCATTTCACCAGGATTAGGCTAAATTAAAAGTTGCAACAAACACAGCATAAATACATTAAAACAAACAGTTACACTGATATATAAACTATAAAACTTACTCATATACATATTAATAAAAAATAATTATAAGATTCAAGGTTATATGATATATGGTCTATAGCATGGTGCTTGAATGGAAAGGGCAATAATATATATATATACATGCATATATACATACATATACATGTCTAAATATGTATATTTATGTATATATACATATGTGTATATGTGTATTCATGTTTATATGTGTATATATACATATGTGTATATGTGTATTCATGTGTATTCATGTTTATATGTGTATATATACATATGTGTATATGTGTATTCATGTGTATTCATGTTTATATGTGTATATATGTATGTATATACAAAACACAGAAATGGACTACACTCTCAGACCACACTGGGTACACATCCTAAGTCACTGTAAACCCCACAGCCCTGAATACTTTCAGACAGCCGTACGGTTTCCAACAACTCAAGCAGTTAACCCTTGACCGGCCTGGGTGATAAGCCCATAGAGAAAATTAGTAAATAAAATTATCAACCCAACACACATAAAACTTGGCACACAGTAATATTTAAAAGCCAAAATGGGAGAGTTAGTTGCATCTGGCACCAAACAGTTTAAGCCCAGGACCAGGTCAAGGTCTCTCCCTTCCTGGGACCCTTACCTGCAGCCACACAGTGCATGCTTTGAAACAAAAAAACTGAGAACCAGCAAGGGTGACACAGGCCTTTGTAATTTATATACATATATAAACACATATATATAAATATATACATGTATATACTTTGGGCCCTTTCCATTAAAATGCGTGAAAACATGAAAAATCATTTTTATTCATTTGTAATATTTGATAATGTATTTTACTGTGTATGTGCTGTAAATATTGTACATTCCAATGTTCTTCAAATAGAGGAAAATGTTCTATGTATATAGCCAAGATGTGCACTCACTCTGACTCAGTCCAGTAACTGCCAGGGTGCTAGTGTATTCACAAATGTAACAAACCAAACTTTCACTATCTGGTCTTTTCAAAATCCTTTATTGTGAAAAAATGACGTTTCAGGGACAAAGTATCCCCTTCCTCAGACATTTGTCCCCGAAACGTCACTATTTCACAGTGAAGGATTTTGAAAAGAACAGAGAGTGCAAGTTTGGTTAGTTACATTTATTTACCGGTATATATATATATATATATATATATATATATATATATATATATATATATATATATATATATATATATATATATATATATATATATATATATATATATATATATATATATATATATATATATATATATATATATATATATATATATATATATATATATATATATATATATATATATATATATATTATTATTTATTTTTATAGGACCGCAAATTGCAGTAGCGCTAATGGTCTTTTAAGATAACTACAAGAAAAAATAACTTTATACTCACATACTGACAGTGGTCAGCTGTGTGAGCTACAGACCTGTTTGGCTCCTCCAAGTAAGGCAAATGAGGATGGAGTTTGACTATTGAAAAAAAGATGAAGCAAACAAGGTGTTAATGTGTTTTAAAATATTTTGACATTGTTATATTTGTTCTATAGCAAGACAACAGAAATATATTGTAATTACAAGGTGCTTACTGTCCCTTTTCGATATCAGCTGCCTTAGAGCGTATAAAATGAATTAATTTAAACAATTTGAATAAAAAAAGGAAAAAAAAAATATTTTTTGCATAGTTCTTGTTAAATTTATTATGACATACTACATGCGACAAGCAATTATGTTAATGACTTCCATATCTTAAAATACTACTTATAAGACAGATTGAAGTAATTAGGTTTGGTCCTCTATTTAAATTTCACAAGATGTTTCTGTTCTCACTCTCTTAAAAAGTAAGTCATTTTGCAATAAGTAAATGTATTAAGAAAAGTTTGATGAAGATGACATTCATAATAACTTAAAACAGTAACTCAGTAAGATGATATAGTAAAATAATGAAGACTGTATCAATTCTCCCAGTGAGGATCCTTCCATTTTACTGAAATTTAGGCCTAAATTACAAGTGGAGCACAAAATTAAGCTTTTGCAAGCGCGATATTTGCGCTTCTCTCAGTATTACAAGTTAAGCTCAAAATGAACATGACCTCGTGTTTGCATTGCCTGGAAGCATTGCGCTCACGAGAGTGCACTTTCATAGGCTCCAGCGCAAGGAGTAAGTGGCTCAGCATTAGGCAGCAAATTTAAAATATTTATGAATATATACATATATATTTATCTGTTTATATGTGTATATACACATATTAACATATAAAAATATATGCATATAAGCATATACTGTACATCTATACTATAATTGCGTTTGTAATGTCCATCACCGTCGGCAGTTGCGCACGCATCCTCAATGGAATGTTGGCAGCAGGAGGCAGCCAACAGAATGTTGGCTGCGTGCGCAGCCAAAATAACTCACCTGGATGCAGGATTCTTTCACTACCCTGCCATTTTCACAATCCACTGGGATGCAGCAAAGGCAAACGGAGCATAAGAAAAAAGAAAAACTGTCCGCGCGAAGTATAACAAAAAAAAACCCTCCCACACAAAGTATTAACACCTACACCGCAAACCCACACATCGTAAAATTAAAAAGTAATTAAAACCTCATCCCTTAACCCTCAACCACCCTCATCGCAATAAACCTAATTACCCTATTAACCCCTAAACCGCAAAAACCCCACATCGCTATAAACATAATTAACCTATTAACCCCTAAACTGCAAAAACCCTGCATCGCAATAAACCTAATTACCCTATTAACCCCTAACCGCAAAACCCCATCATCACAATAAACCTAATTAGCCTATTGGGATTGAATTTGCATATGACAAAGGGACCAATGGAGTCTAGAAACGTTATGCTTTGTTTTTAAACTTTATACATTGAATGTAGGGATGGGCGAATGTGTAAATTTTCGAATTTCGAATGTAGAACGAATGTTATTACCGAAATTCGAATTCTAAATCCGAATGACGATAAGAATGAATATTCTTAAAAATTCGAAAATCGAATGTTATTTACAGTTTTCGAATGTCACTTTCGAATTCGAATGTTTATAATTATATCGATGTCCACATTCGAAATTTCGAATTTAACATTCTATTTGACAAATACTATTCAGAAGTTCAATAATTCATGTGGTAGGGCGGGAATCTAGTAAATTGATACATAATAGATACAAATATATCATTTCAAATGTTTCCATATAGAATATTGCATAATTCGAATATTATATTTAAAGAAAGCATTAGAAATACTATTACAAACATATAAATTCAAATTTTTCGAATTCGAATATAAATTCTAATTTTTCTAATTCGAATATTGCATAATTCGAATATTACATTTAAAGAAAAAGCATTAGAAATACTATTACAATCTAAATTCGAATTTTTTGAATTTGAATATTGCATAATTCGAATATTAAATATTAAAATTCGAAACCGAACATTCGAAAATCGAATGTTAGAATGTTATATAAACATTCGAAATTCGATTCGAACAAACAAATGTGTTAAGATTCGTGCTGTTTTTCGAATGTTGCAAAACATTCGCCCATCCCTAATTGATAGTGAAGTTTTACTGCAAAGACCATTGACAGCTTATTTTTGAGACGCTATTTGGATTCATTATACAGCACCGTGATATTAATGAAAATTGTTTTATGGAGCACATCTATTTGGAAAATATATATATAAAAAAAAGTATCACAAGTCATAATCAATGATTATCAATGATTATGACTTTTGATACTTTTTGTGATTGGATGCAGGGGAAGTGGGAGGGGCCTGTATGACTATTTTAGCACTGTTTTGTTCACTTTATGGTTGTCTGAGGAAGGAGTGAATGCTTCGAAATGTAACACAATAAAGTTTGCTGTGGTTTAAATCCAGAGAGTGCAATGCTGGACTGGCTGAGATTTCGCACCCTGGTATTTGTCTCATGAGCCAGAGTGAGTGTGCTTCTTCACCTACATTTATATATCTATCTATCTATATATATATATATATATATATATATATATATATAACACTATACATACCCATATAATCATAGATATATACCTTACCAAAAAAAACCCACATCAGATATATGTAGAAATATGTATTGATGAATAAATAGAACATATTCTTCTATATGAAATATTCATATTTTCATGTCGGGTTAGCGCACTTGAGAATATATATCGAGTTTGTGCACGAGTAGAGTGTTAGTTTTTTCCCCACTGTTTTTGCTCCATTGACTTCTATGTGGGGAATACGTTAACGTGATCATAATATTCGAAGTTTGGATTTTTGCACGAATCAGGTTAACGCACAAGCACTTTCAACTTGTAATAAAAGTGCTACCCGACGCATGCAAAATACTTACTTCTAGCAGAGTTAGCGCGCAAGCAGAAACGTTAAATACCACTCCACTTTTAATCTGACCCTAAAAAATTAAACAGTACCTTAACATTTAACTGTAAATCAGATTATACACTATACATATCCCTGAAACAATATCTGTACTGTATACACTATACCTATCCCTGAAACAATCTCTGCTGTATGCACTATACCTATCCCTGAAACAATCTCTGTGCTGTATACACTATAAATATCCCTGAAACAATCTCTGTGCTGTATACACTATACATATCCCTTAAACAATCTCTGGGCTGCATACCCTATATATATTATACCTATCCCTGAAACAATCTCTGGGCTGTATACACTATACATATCCATGAAACAATTTTTGGGCTGTATACACTATACATATCCCTAAAACAATCTCTGGGCTGTATACACTATACTTATCTCTGAAACAATCTCTGTGCTGTATACACTATACATATCCCTGAAACAATCTCTGTGCTGTATACACTATAAATATCCCTGAAACAATATATGGGCTGTATACACTATACCTATCCCTGAAACAATCTCTGGGCTGTATACACTAAACCTATACCTGAAACAATCTCTGTGCTGTATATACTATACATATACCTGAAACAATCTTTGGGCTGTATACACACAATCTCTGGGCTGTATACACTATACTTATCCCTGAAACAATATCTGGGCTTTATACACTATACATACTGTATCCCTGAACCCATCTCTGTGCTGTATACACTATACAAAATACCTGAAAAATTTCTGGGCTGTATACACTATACCTATCCCTGAAACAAACTCTGGGCTGTATACACTATAAATATCCCTGAAACAATCTCTGGCCTGTATATTATTATCGGTTATTTGTAGAGCGCCAACAGATTCTGCAGCGCTATAAACAAAAGGGGGAGTACAACAAAACAATTATAGGGTAGAGGGCCCTGCCAAAAGTTGCACTGTTGTAGTCAGCTCTTAAGAAGGTGATCTACAAACAGCTGGACTTTTAGGCTTACATGCTAAGAGGGTTCAGGGGATTGCAGTGGAGGAGAGGAACTAGTATTAGGAAGGGTTAGCGTAGGTTGTATGCGTCCCTGAACAGTAGAGTCTTTAGGGAGCACTTGAAGCTTTTAAAACTAGAAGAGAGTCTTGTGGAGCGAGGCAGAGAGTTCCACAAGATGGGAGCCAGTCTGGAGAAGTCCTGTAAACGGGAGTGTGATGAGGTGACAAGATTGGAGGAGAGTAGGAGGTCATGAGCAGAGAAAAGGGGACGGGAGGGAGAGTATCTGGAGACAAGGTCTGAGATGTAGGGGGGAGCAGTGCAGTTGAGGGCTTTGTATGTCAGAGTGAGAGTTTTGTGTTTGATCCTAAAGGCAAGAGGAAGCCAGTGAAGGGATTGGCAGAGAGGCGCAGCAGATGAAGAGCGACGTGTAAGGAAGATGAGTCTGGCAGAGGCATTCATTATGGATTGTAAAGGAGCTAGGCGGCAGGTGGGGAGACCAGAGAGGACAGAGTTGCAGTAATCAAGGCGGGAAAGAATGAGAGAGTGGATTAAAATCTTGGTTGTGTCTTGTGTAAGGAAGTGTCTAATTTTAGAGATGTTTTTAAGGTGGAAGCGGCAGGCTGTAGCCAAGGACTGAATGTGAGGAGTGAAGGAAAGATCTGAGTCAAATGTGACCCCAAGACATCGGGTATGCGAGGTAGGGGTAATGATGGAGTTGTCGACAGTTATAGAGATATTAGGGGTGGAGATTTTGGAAGAAGGAGGGAAAATGAGAAGCTCAGTTTTGGAGAGATTTAGCTTGAGGTAGTGAGAGGACATCCAGGAAGAGATGTGAGAAAGACAGTTAGTGACACGGGTTAGCAAGGAAGGAGATAGTTCTGCTGCAGAGAAGTAGATTTGGGTGTCATCGGCATACAAATGATATTGGAAACCGTGGGACTTAATTAGGGAACCTAGTGATGACGTATAGATTGAGAAGAGAAGGGGACCGAGGACAGAGCCTTGCGGTACTCCGACAGAAAGTAGTGACGGGGCAGAGGAGGCCCCAGAGAAGGCTACACTGAAGGTACGGTTTGACAGGTAGGAAGAGAGCCACGAAAGGGCTGTGTCACAGATGCCTAAGGATTGGAGGGTTTGGAGCAAAAGAGGGTGGTCGACAGTGTCAAAGGCTGCGGACAGATCAAGGAGGATAAGCAGAGAGAAGTGGCCTTTTGATTTAGCTGTAAGTAGGTCATTGGTGACCTTAACAATAGCTGTCTCTGTGGAGTGATAGGGACGAAATCCAGATTGCAGCGGGTCAAGAAGGGAGTTTAACGTAAGGAAATGGGATAGGCGTGCATATACTAGTTTTTCGAGAAGCTTTGAAGCAAGAGGGAGGAGAGAAATTGGGCGGTAGTTGGATGGGGAGGTAGGATCAAGGGAAGGTTTTTTGAGGATAGGTGTGACCAGTGCATGTTTCATTGATGAGGGAAATGTACCAGTGCTGAGGGAGAGGTTGAAAGTGTGTGTGAGTATAGGGGTAAGGGTAGCAGAGAGAGAGGGGAGCAGCTGTGAGGGGATAGGGTCAAGGGGACAGGTAGTGAGGTGAGAGCGCAGTATAAGTGCTGAAACTTCGTCCTCAGTAACAGGGGAGAATGAACTAAGTTTCAGGTTATGAGGGTTGTGGTTGAGTGAGAGTATTTGAGGGGGGGAGAGAATGGAATTGTGTTGAGAACTGATTTCATGTGTGATGGAATCAATTTTGTTAATGAAGTGACAGGCAAAGTCTTGAGCTGACAGAGAAGTTGTATGAGGAAGTGGAGGAGGGCGGAGGAGAGTATTGAAAGTGGAGAACAGACGTTTTGGGTTTGAAGAAAGATTAGAGATAAGAGTAGAGAAGTAGTGTTGCTTGTGGAGATTAAGGGCAGAGTAGTAGGAGTTCAAGATGAATTTGTAATGAAGAAAATCAGCTGAACTCCGTGATTTTCTCCAATGCCGTTCAGCAGTACGGGAACATCTGCGTAGGTACCGTGTAAGAGGAGTATGCCAGGGCTGGGGATGAGTGTGTGATTTCCTAGCAGTGGTAAGAGGGGCGAGATTGACAAGGACGGATATAAGGGTGGAATTATAGTGGCGGATAGATTGTTCAGGGCAGGAAAAGGAGGAGAAGGATGAGAGGAGCGGTTGAAGGGAATTAGCAAGTTGTTGCTGATCTAAAGACCTAATGCTTCTGTGAAGTTTGGTGTGAGGAGTAGAAGGTGGGAGAGTTGTAGGAAGGGATGATATGTTACAGGTAAGGAGATGGTGGTCAGAAAGAGGAAAAGGGGAGTTTGAGAAGTTTGAGAGAGTGCATCGATAGCTAAAGATCAGGTCAAGGGAGTGACCGTCTTTGTGAGTGGGAGAATCAGTCCATTGTGACAGACCGAAAGAGGAAGTGAGTTTCAGAAGTTGTTTAGCAGATGGGGCAGTGGGATTGTTAAGGGGGATGTTGAAGTCGCCAAGAATGAGGGCATGGGTGTCTGAGGAAAGGAAATAAGGAAGCCAGGCAGCAAAGTGATCTAAAAATTGAGTTGGGGAGCCAGGGGGGCAGTATATGACTGCAACACGTATAGAGAGGGGAGAGAATAGCCGAATCATGTGTGCTTCAAATGAAGAAAATGTTAGTGAAGAGAAGGGCTGTATTTGCTGGAAGGTGCAACGAGAGGAAAGTAAAATACCGACACCACCTCCTTGTCTATTGCCAGACCTAGGAGTGTGGCTGAAATGGAGACCCCCATGTGACAGTGCAGCAGTGGATGCTGTGTCTGAAGTAGAGAGCCAGGTTTCTGTAAGAGCCAGAAGGTTAAGAGAGTGGGAGATAAAGAGATCATGGATAGAAGTTAGCTTGTTGCAAACAGAGCGAGAGTTCCAGAGTGCACAAGTGAAGGGGGAGGGGTTTTTAGATGTAAGAGGAATGTGATTAAGGTTACCAGAGTTTAGTTTCTGAAGTCTATTGAAAGGCACACAAGGATGTGAAAGGTTAGGAGGTTGTGAGGGACCAGGATTAGGGGAAATGTCGCCAGCAGCTAGTATGAGCAAGAGGGAGAGTGACATGAGATGAGAAGCAGATTTGCAGTAATGAGACTGTTGTTTAACTGAAGTGCAGGGGGGAGAGAGAGTATTTAGGAATAAGTAGAGTTCATGAGTACAAAAGTAAGGTGAGTATAAGAGAGATGGGCTAATGAACAGTGCAGGTGGAGAGGGAGAAGGAGTAGCTGAGTAATGTAGTTTATTGTAGAGACAAGAGGTAGCAAAAAGGAATATGAAGATATTGAGCATTATTATGAAAGTGGGAACCAAGTAAACACATAAGACACAGTGTTACAGCAGCACTTGCAAAAGGATACAATGATATACATAAAACATAGTAATACAAGAGTACTTGCCTTGTTTCTTGCCCCTTGCCCAATCCTTGTTCAATTCTTGTATAATTCTTAAAAATTAGTGCCTCACTTATAAAATGTTCACTTTGAAAATGTGAACATATGCTATTGTTAAAAAGTACACAGCCCTGTTACCAATGCACTCACCCCTGTACACTATACATATCCCTGGAACAATCTCTGTGCTGTATACACTATACTTATCTCTGAAACAATCTCTGTGCTGTATACACTATACATATCCCTGAAATAATTGCTGGGCTGAATACACTAAACCTATACCTGAAACAATCTCTGTGCTGTATACACTATACCTATCCCTGAAACAATCTCTGTGCTGTATACACTATACCTATCCCTGAAACAATCTCTGTGCTGTATACACTATACATATGCAATAAAAAAAAAAAAAAAAGGGCGAGTCGGGACCACAGGCAAGAGTTTAAAAGGTAACTTTTAATGCCATATTAATTAAAACAGTTTCACAGCAAAAATTTGTAAAAAATTGGATCCAAGACAGCAGCGGTCTGACATGTTTCAGCTCTCTGCCTTATTCATAGACCGTGCTGTCTTGGATACACAGCCTACTTAAATTTACAAATCATAATGACGTGTTAAGCCTCAATTTAACTCCTTGATTACCAGCTTGCACATACATAGTTTTATTGTATATATATCTCAATTCTACAAACTGTTATTTCAAACATTTAGAAAATATTTAGAAAATATTAGAGCATCATCTTACACCCTTTAAAAAGGACAAAATCTATTTAGTCCACATATATCGTTATACAAACAAGTGCCTTTATAGAGCTAATTTATAGTATGTGTGATCTAATATGTTCAGAATATTTTATATCCAAGATTTAAAGCGTTATACAGCTAAGTTATGTCATTTTCTGTCTATTAACATTGTGACAAATTAAAGAGAAATTATCTCCATATCGAATACTAGATTCCTTAGTCCTAAGCTGATTAACCATATTATATTTAATAATTTTTCTTTCAGAGAAAATTGAAACCATATGGATTTAAACATACTAATTTATCTAACAATACTAATAGCTATACTATATGTACTATATATTGATATATCTATAGAAAGGGAAATAATTTTTTTTTGAAACAGCGATATATTATAATGAATAGTATTAGATCTTATCGGGCCACATGAATCTCAAGAGGGACCACTCAACTAAGGATTATTTGCCACAATTGTAAGAGTTTGTACTATGCTTTAAGCATATTAATTGTTATAGGTCAACTTACATACAAATACAATGTATTATGTAGTTTAAAATTAATTCTTACATAAAGCCTATCTCCAACAGTTAATTAAGTCTGTGTGTATGTTAAGGCCCTCTGGGGCCCTTGTTCCCAATTTAAAAATCCAAAAAGCCTCGCGCATACGGAGCAGCTTGTCTCTATCTCCTCCTCTATTGGGAACCCTTACCCATTCAATAATTTGCCATACTAGGTTGTCAGTACTACTATTGTGACAGAACTTAAAGTGCCTAGCCACTTGTGAGTCTGGATCATCAGACTTAATGTCGTAGATATGTTCTTTTATTCGCTCTCTAGCTTCCCTTGTGGTAAGACCAACGTACTGCTTTAGACATGCTTGGCAAGTCACAAGGTACACTACATATGTGCTGCGACAGTTTGTGCATGCATCAATGGTAAACACTCTCTGAGTCTTTGTCGATTGAAAAGTTTTACCAGTTAGCGTGTATGAGCATGCTTTGCATCTGGTGGCACCACACCTATAGTGGCCCTTGCATTCTAACCAACTTGTAACTCTGTGTGAGGTAGTTTTTATTTCACTAGGGGCCAAAATATTGCCCAAAGTCTTATTTTTCCTAGGGAATAATACACTATACATATCCCTGAAACAATCTTTGTGCTGTATACACTATACTTATCTCTGAAACAATCTCTGGGCTGTATACACTATACCTATCCCTGAAACAATCTCTGGGCTGTATACACTAAACCTATACCTGAAACAATCTCTGTGATGTATACACTATACCTATCGCTGAAACAATCTCTGTGCTGTATACACTATACATATCCCTGAAACAATCTCTGTGCTGTATACACGATACATATCCCTGAAACAATCTCTGTGCTGTATACACTATAAATATCCCTGAAACAATATATGGGCTGTATACCCTATACCTATCACTGAAACAATCTCTGGGCTGTATACACTAAACCTATACCTGAAACAATCTCTGTGCTATATATACTATACATATACCTGAAACAATCTTTGGGCTGTATACACACAATCGCTGGACTGTATACACTATACTTATCCCTGAAACAATATCTGGGCTGTATACACTATACATACTGTATCCCTGAACCCATCTCTGTGCTGTATACACTATACAAAATACCTGAAACAATCTCTGGGCTGTATATACTATACCTATCCCTGAAACAAACTCTGGGCTGTATACACTATACCTATCCCTGGAACAATCTCTGGCCTGTATACACTATACTTATCCCTGAAACAATCTCTGTGCTATATACAATATACATATCCCTGAAACAATCTCTGTGCTGTACACACTAAACCTATACCTGAAACAATCTCTGGGCTGTATACACTAAACCTATACCTGAAACAATCTCTGGGCTGTATACACTATACCTATCCCTGAAACAATCTCTGGGCTGTATACACTATACCTATCCCTGGAACAATCTCTGGCCTGTATACACTATACTTATCCCTGAAACAATCTCTGTGCTATATACAATATACATATCCCTGAAACAATCTCTGTGCTGTACACACTAAACCTATACCTGAAACAATCTCTGGGCTGTATACACTAAACCTATACCTGAAACAATCTCTGGGCTGTATACACTATACCTATCCCTGAAACAATCTCTGGGCTGTATACACTCTACATATCCCTGAAACAATCTCTGTGCTGTATACACTATACCTATCCCTGAAACAATCTCTGTGCTGTATACACTATACCTATCCCTGAAACAATTTCTGGGCTGTATACACTATACCTATCCCTGAAACAATCTCTGGGCTGTATACAATATACCTATCCCTGAAACAATCTCTGTGCTGTATACACTATAAATATCCCTGAAACAATATATGGGCTGTATACACTATACCTATCACTGAAATAATCTCTGGGCTATATACACTATACCTATCACTGAAACAATCTCTGTGCTGTATACCCTATACCTATACTTGAAACAATCTCTGTGCTGTATATACTATACCTATTCCTGAAACAATGTCTGGGCTATATACACTATACATATCCCTGAAACAATGTCTGGGCTATATACACTATACATATCCCTGAAACAATATCTGGGCTGTATACACTATACATATCCCTGAAGCAATCATCTTTGGACTGTATACACTATACCTATCACTGAAACAATCTCTGTGCTGTATACCCTATACCTATACTTGAAACAATCTCTGTGCTGTATACACTATACCTATCCCTGAAACAATCTCTGGGCTGTATACACTATACCTATCCCTGAAACAATCTCTGGGCTGTATACACTATACATATCCCTGAAACAATCTCTGGGCTGTATACACTATACATATCCCTGAAATAATTGCTGGGCTGAATACACTAAACCTATACCTGAAACAATCTCTGTGCTGTATACACTATACCTATCCCTGAAACAATCTCTGGGCTGTATACACTATACATATCCCTGAAACAATCTCTGGGTTGTATACACTATACCTATCCTTGAAACAATCTCTGGGCTGTATATACTATACCTATCCCTGAAACAATCTCTGAGCTGTATACACTATACCTATCCTTGAAACAATCTCTGTGCTGTATACACTATACATATCCCTGAAACAATCTCTGTGCTGTATACACTATACCTATCCCTGAAACAATCTCTGCGCTGTATACACTATACATATCCCTGAAACAATCTTTGGGCTGTATACACTATACCTATCCCTGAAACAATCTCTGGACTGTATACACTATA
This sequence comes from Bombina bombina, assembly GCF_027579735.1. NCBI lineage: Eukaryota > Metazoa > Chordata > Amphibia > Anura > Bombinatoridae > Bombina > Bombina bombina. The sequence goes on from NC_069500.1 coordinate 1,171,650,895, forward strand.
TAAAATACCTGAAGCAATCTCTGTGCTGTATACACTATACCTATCCCTGAAACAATCTCTGGACTGTATACACTATACAAAATACCTGAAGCAATCTCTGTGCTGTATACACTATACCTATCCCTGAAACAATCTTTGGGCTGTATACACTATACCTATCCCTGAAACAATCTCTGTGCTGTATACACTATACCTATCCCTGAAACAATCTCTGTGCTGTATACACTATACCTATCCCTGAAACAATCTCTGTGCTGTATACACTATACATATCCCTGAAACAATCTCTGTGCTGTATACACTATACAAAATACCTGAAACAATCTCTGTGCAGTATACACTATACAAAATACCTGAAACAATCTCTGTGCTGTATACACTATACCTATCCCTGAAACAATCTCTGTGCTGTATGCACTATACCTATCCCTGAAACAATCTTTGGGCTGTATGCACTATACCTATCCCTGAAACAATCTTTGGGCTGTATACACTATACCTATCCCTGAAACAATCTCTGTGCTGTATACACTATACATATCCCTGAAACAATCTCTGTGCTGTATACACTATACCTATCCCTGAAATAATTTCTGTGCTGTATACACTATACCTATCCCTGAAACAATCTCTGTGCTGTATACACTATACAAAATACCTGAAACAATCTCTGTGCTGTATACACTATACCTATCCCTGAAACCATCTTTGGGCTGTATACACTCTACCTATCCCTGAAACAATCTCTGTGCTGTATACACTATAGATATCCCTGAAAAAAACTTTGGGCTGTATTTACATGGTTTTTAAATATATATATATATGTATATATATATATATAATAATAATAATAATAATAATAATAATAATAATAATAATAATAATAATAATAATAATAATAATGATAATTTCTTTCTTAGTGCTTTATACACTTTAGTTGCTTTGTGCTAAACAGAAATGTAGTCATTTCTAAAGTTTACTAATTAGAGTTAAGTTAAGGACCGGTATTAAAACTTAAAATTACTTGGAGAAAACTTCAATGCTTTTTTTGACTGTGAGAGTTGTAGAAAAGATGACCTAGATCACACACAAATATAAGAGTAACATACAGTACTAATTTAGTAGCAGATGAGTACATATTAACATAATAAGACAAATAAGGAGATAATTAAACAACTCAATAATTAGATCATTACAGAGATGATCAGACAACTGGACAATTATATAATTAAAAGATAAGAGAAAGGATTCTTAGATTTGAAATTTGGCAATGAATTAACAGCTAATACAACAAACCAGCTTTATAAGTAAGCCAGGGAACCCCATACTATCTGTTCTTGAAACTCTTTTAAACCAGGCACACAGAAGCGCTTGTATTGAACCCACTATGCCTCAGCATTTAGACCCCTTTATAATATTTCAATAAAGAACTAACATGCACATTAGCAACACAAAAAAACAATTCCCAGCATATACCAATTACATACATGAAAAATGTATTTCTCAACTTTTCTGTAAGTATAAACTGTTTACTTAGGGCTAGATTATGAATAGAGTGCTATTTGGCACTCCCATTCAAGCGTAAACTTGACTAAATGGAAGCTTTTTGCACAGGTTGGGTAGTAAGTGTGAGAGCGACAACCCGACACACGCTAACCAACCATTGCAACAACATTAACATATTTTCCCCATAGAAGTAAACAGAGAGCTTAGAAGAAAAAAACTAACTACTATCACTCGCGCGATAACTCAACAGTAATTTTTCTTATTAAATATAAATTTGTATATATTTCTGATAATGTTAATGTAATAGATATCTTTATCTATGTATATCTATATCTATATAGTGTGTGTATATATATATATATATATATATATATATATATATATATATATATATATATATATATATATATATATATATATATATATATAGGAATAGAGATACATGTATATTCTGTTTTTTAGTGGTAATTACATGACTGATACAGATGCATTTAATTTTTGCAAGGCAGTTAGTTATACGTTATTTTCTAAAGGATATATCTTGGATGGACTGCGAACCCATTGATTTAAAGCATTATCGCCCTTTTCTACCACTAGATGCCACCAAAACATGAGATTCATTTACAATCAAAATTGGGACAGCAAATTGCTATCTACTGTGTCCAAAACACAGTAATGCATAAAGGGGCATAAAAATCTAAGGCCTAGATTTAGAGTTTGGCGGTAGCCGTCAAAACCAGAGTTAGAGGCTCCTAACGCTGGTTTTAGGCTACCGCCGGTATTTGGACTCAGTCAGGAAAGGGTCTAACGCTCACTTTTCAGCCGCGACTTTTCCATACCGTAGATCCCCTTAAGTCAATTGCGTATCCTATCTTTTCAATGGGATCTTTCTAACTCCGGTATTTAGAGTCGTGGCTGAAGTGAGCGTTAGAAATCTAACAACAAAACTCCAGCCGCAGAAAAAAGTCAGTAGTTAAGAGCTTTCTGGGCTAACGCCGGTTCATAAAGCTCTTAACTACTGTGCTCTACAGAACACTAACACCCATAAACTACCTATGTACCCCTAAACCGAGGTCCCCCCACATCGCCGCCACTCGATTACATTTTTTTAACCCCCTATTCTGCCGACCGCCACCTACGTTATACTTATGTACCCCTAATCTGCTGCCCCTAACACCGCCGACCCCTATATTATATTTATTAACCCCTAACCTGCCCCCCACAACGTCGCCGCCAGCTACCTACAATAATTAACCCCTAATCTGCCGACCGCAAAGCGCCGCTACTTACGTTATCCTTATGTACCCCTAATCTGCTGCCCCTAACATCGCCGACCCCTATATTATATTTATTAACCCCTAACCTGCCCCCCTCAACGTCGCCTCCACCTGCCTACACTTATTAACCCCTAATCTGCCGAGCGGATCTCACCGCTACTATAATAAAGTTATTAACCCCTAATCCGCCTCACTCCCGCCTCAATAACCCTATAATAAATAGTATTAACCCCTAATCTTCCCTCCCTAACATCGCCGACACCTAACTTCAAACATTAACCCCTAATCTGCCGACTGGAGCTCACCGCTATTCTAATAAATGTATTAACCCCTAAAGCTAAGTCTAACTCTAACACTAACACCCCCCTAAGTTAAATATAATTTTTATCTATCGAAATAAATTAACTCTTTTTAAATAACTTATTCCTATTTAAAGCTAAATACTTACCTGTAAAATAAATTCTAATATAGCTACAATATAAATTATAATGATATTATAGCTATTTTAGGATTTATATTTATTTTACAGATAACTTTGTATTTATTTTAACCAGGTACAATAGCTATTAAATAGTTAAGAACTATTTAATAGCTAAAATAGTTAAAATAATTTTAAAATTACCTGTAAAATAAATCCTAACCTAAGTTACAATTAAACCTAACACTACACTATCAATAAATAAATTAAATAAACTACCTACAATTATCTACAATTAAACCTAACACTAAACTATCAATAAATAATTAAATACAATACCTACAATTATCTACAATTAAACCTAACACTACAATATCAATAAATTATTTAAATAAAATATCTACAAATAACTACAATGAAATAAACTAACTAAAGTACAAAAAATAAAAAGAACTAAGTTACAAAAAATAAAAAAATATTTACAAACATTAGAAAAATATTACAACAATTTTAAACTAATTACACCTACTCTAAGCCCCCTAATAAAATAACAAAGCCCCCAAAATAAAAAATGCCCTACCCTATTCTAAATTAAAAAAAGTTCAAAGCTCTTTAACCTTACCAGCCCTGAACAGGGCCCTTTGCAGGGCATGCCCCAAGAAATTCAGCTCTTTTGCCTGCAAAAAAACACATACAATACCCCCCCCAACATTACAACCCACCACCCACATACCCCTAATCTAACCCAAACCCCCCTTAAATAAACCTAACACTAAGCGCCTGATGATCTTCCTACCTTATCTTCACCATACCAGGTTCACCGATCGGTCCTCGGAAGTGTTGATCCAAGCCCAAGCGGGGAGCTGAAGAGTGGCGTCCATCCTCGGGCTGAAGTCTGGATCCAAGCGGCGGCTGAAGAAATCCATCATCGGGCTGAAGTCGGAAGTCCATCATCGGGATGAAGTCTTCTATCAAGCCGCATCTTCAATCTTCTTTCTTCTGGAGCGGAGCGGAGCCATCTTCTTTCCAACCAACGCGGAACATCCTCTTCAACCGACGCCTACTCGCGGAATGACGGTTCCTTTAAATGACGTCATCCAAGATGGCTTTCCTCGAATTCCGATTGTCTGATAGTATTCTATCAGCCAATCGGAATTAAGGTAGGAATATTCTGATTGGCTGATGGAATCAAGTTGAATCCGATTGGCTGATCCAATCAGCCAATCAGATTGAGCTCGCATTCTATTGGCTGATCGGAACAGCCAATAGAATGCGAGCTCAATCTGATTGGCTGATTGGATCAGCCAATCGGATTGAACTTGATTCTGATTGGCTGATTCCATCAGCCAATCAGAATATTCCTACCTTAATTCCGATTGACTGATCCTATCAGCCAATTGGAATTCGAGGGACGCCATCTTGGATGACGTCATTTAAAGGAACCGTCATTCGGTGAGTAGACGTCGGTTGAAGAGGATGTTCCGCATCGGTTGGAAAGAAGATGGCTCCGCTCCGCTCCAGAAGAAAGAAGATTGAAGATGCGGCTTGATAGAAGACTTCATCCCGATGATGGACTTCCGACTTCAGCCCGATGATGGATTTCTTCAGCTGCCGCTTGGATCCAGACTTCAGCCTGAGGATGGACGTCACTCTTCAGCCCCCCGCTTGGGCTTGGATCAACACTTCCGAGGACCGATCAGTGAACCTGGTATGGTGAAGATAAGGTAGGAAGATCTTCAGGGGCTTAGTGTTAGGTTTATTTAAGGGGGGTTTGGGTTAGATTAGGGGTATGTGGGTGGTGGGTTGTAATAGTGGGTTGTAATTTTTTTTGGGGGGTATTGTATGTGTTTTTTTGCAGGCAAAAGAGCTGAATTTCTTGGGGCATGCCCCGCAAAGGGCCCTGTTCAGGGCTGGTAAGGTAAAAGAGCTTTGAACTTTTTTTAATTTAGAATAGGGTAGGGCATTTTTTATTTTGGGGGGCTTTGTTATTTTATTAGGGGGCTTAGAGTAGGTGTAATTAGTTTAAAATTGTTGTAATATTTTTCTAATGTTTGTAAATATTTTTTTATTTTTGGTAACTTAGTTCTTTTTTATTTTTTGTACTTTAGTTAGTTTATTTCATTGTAGTTATTTGTAGATATTTTATTTAAATAATTTATTGATAGTGTAGTGTTAGGTTTAATTGTAGATAATTGTAGGTATTGTATTTAATTAATTTATTGATAGTGTAGTGTTAGGTTTAATTGTAGATAATTGTAGGTAGTTTATTTAATTTATTTATTTATAGTGTAGTGTTAGGTTTAATTGTAACTTAGGTTACGATTTAATTTACAGGTAATTTTGTAATTATTTTAACTATTTTAGCTATTAAATAGTTCTTAACTATTTAATAGCTATTGTACCTGGTTAAAATAAATACAAAGTTACCTGTAAAATAAATATAAATCCTAAAATAGCTATAATATAATTATAATTTATATTGTTGCTATATTAGGATTTATTTTACAGGTAAATATTTAGCTTTAAATAGGAATAAGTTATTTAATAAGAGTTAATTTATTTTGTTAGATAAAAATTATATTTAACTTAGGGGGGGTGTTAGTGTTAGGGTTAGACTTAGCTTTAGGGGTTAATACATTTATTAGAATAGTGGTGAGCTCCAGTCTGCAGATTAGGGGTTAATGTTTGAAGTTAGGTGTCGGCGATGTTAGGGAGGACAGATTAGGGGTTAATACTATTTATTATAGGGTTAGTGAGGCGGATTAGGGGTTAATAACTTTATTATAATAGTGGTGCGGTCTGCTCTGCAGATTAAGGGTTAATAAGTGTAGGCAGGTGGAGGCGAAGTTGTGGGGGGCAGATTAGGGGTTAATAAATATAATATAGTGGTCGGCGGTGTTAGGGGCAGCAGATTAGGGGTACATAGGGATAATGTAAGTAGCGGCGGTTTAGGGAGCGGCAGATTAGTGGTTAAAAAAATATGCAGGGGTCAGCGATAGCGGGGGCAGCAGAATAGGGGTTAATAAGTGTAAGGTTAGGGGTGTTTAGACTCGGGGTACATGTTAGAGTGTTAGGTGCAGACGTAGGAAGTGTTTCCCCTTAGACAACAATGGGGCTGCGTTAGGAGCTGAACGCAGCTTTTTTGCAGGTGTTAGGTTTTTTTCAGCTCAAACAGCCCCATTGTTTTCTATGGGGGAATCGTGCACGAGCACGTTTTTGAAGCTGGCCGCGTCTGTAAGCACTGCTGGTATCGAGAGTTGAAGTTGCGTTAAATATGCTCTACGCTCCTTTTTTGGAGCCTAACGCAGCCATTCTGTGAACTCTCAATACCAGCGGTATTTAAAAGGTGCGGCCAGAAAAAAGCCAGCGTTAGCTACGCACACCTTTGGCCGCAGAACTCTAAATCTATGCGTATGAATTTATGGGCCAGATTAGGAGTGGAACGCAAACATTTGAGTGCGAGCAATAAGGGTTTATCACGGGTGTTTGCGCTCGTCTGGCTTACTGTTTGTATTATGAGTTGAAAGTAAACATGATTTCTTGAGTGCAATCGTGATTTATGCTGGAATGATTACTGCGACTTGAGAGCTTTGGTTAACTGCTTAGCAAAACAAAAATGTTATGCAAAACACTTAAAAAAAATACTTTACAAAGTATAGTTACAATATAATACTTTAATATAAACTCTTAAAACAGGGATCAATATCCCTGACTAAATGTCAACATACCCCACACCAACTGTGCAAATAAGAGTACCATAATTCACTCCCCTGTTTCCTGGCCAATAACAGGAACTGTTAGCTTCAGGTGAAGTCACTCCTGTCACCTGAAGCCGACGGTTTCTGCTATCGGCCAGGAAACATGGGAGTGACTTATGGTACTCTTATTTGCACAGTTGGTGTGGGGTATGTTGACATTTAGTCAGGGATGGTGATCCCTGTTTTAAGAGTTTATATTAAAGTATTATATTTTAATTCTATTCTTCACCTATCAGTAAGAATGAGTGATATCTAAACCCTTATCTTTTCCTTTCCCTAGTCAAACTTTGATAATTTAAAGGGGTAGCACTGGAATCCTGTATTGGGCTCTTTCTCTTACTTAGATTACTACATATTGCCAGTTTAATATTTCCCTCCTTCTAAAGTATAGTTACACTCATAACACCATCTAATATAAAGTATTTTAAAAAAAATGCACACGGAAGTTATAAAGGTTCAAAGATATGAGATCTAAGGTGTTAGAAAAAAAATGCAGTCATTGAACATTGAAATACATACATATACATGTCTAAAGATATATATGTATCTATATCATCTATCTATCTATTTATCTATCTATATATACTGTATATATATATATATATATATATATATGTGTGTGTGTGTGTTTGTGTGTGTACATATTTAGTTGTGAATTTATTTGTGTATATATGTATTTATAGACATATGTGCACATATAAACACATAAATACATATGTACACATATATAAACATATATAGAAGTGCTATTAAAACAAATCAAAAGAAGGCGCCCATAGCGTAGTATATTCTTAGAAAAAACAATGTAGTAAATGTGTATATAAATTTCACTCACATTTTATGAAGCACTTTCAAGTGCTATAATCACAGGCCAGATATTCAAGAGTAGTCTGGCTAACTTGCCTCCCATATCAGGAACCAGATCAGAGGTCTCCTTCTCCTCAGCTGGCTGATGTGGATGGATCCAATAGTTTTTAGTAATGCCAGTTATTAAAACCGCATAAATACCCAAAACAATAAAAAGTGTATAAAAATGTTTGATAAAAAAAAAAGTGTTTATTGTATCAAACACATAGACAGTGACACGTTTCTCATTGTATACACTGTTTCATCAGGCTGATATTATAACAATACATTTGTTAAGCCTTTTATACACAAAGGATCCAATCAAACAACATATCAAAAACACTTCCCCCTAAACCATCCCTTCCCCTGTTAAGAATTGGCGCCAAACTATCGTTTTGGGGCCAACGTGCTTATCTTAATTCAAGTTCTATGTCCCCTAAAAACATACGATTTATCGAGAATATTTTCCTATAAGTTATTAAGTTCTGTAGCCGTATAAGTCTGTTTCGGTTGGTTGCTGTTCCGATCATGTGACTTCCTATCATCCTGTCTTGAATACGTAACACAAGGTTACCTATGTAATTGGTGGATGTAGGGGTCACGTGTGCAGAACAGGAGCGTGTCTGTATTCATTGATAAAATAAAGAAATGCTACTACCAAGTTTAGCCTGCTTTAATAGGATATCTGTTCTAATCACATGGCCGTTAGTCCACCAATAACTAAAATGTTTGTGACACGACAATCATGTTGTAAATACAAAAAGAAGTGTTAACCTGTTATTGATAGTGATCAAATTATTCTCCTAAACTATATTATTGCCGAGGAGATATGTGTCCTATTAAAAAAAATAGAAACCTTATATATAGAAGTGCATTGGAGCCCTTTGCAGTTAAGTAGATGAAAACATGTAAAAGCATACAGTATGTATGCAATATTCATGTTTAATAAAGTTTTATAGTGTGTATATATATATACATATAAATATATATATATGTAAACATGTTTTTTATTTTTTTTGCATATAGCAGAATATGTGAAGTATTTATAAATAGATTATATATACCTGTAAAATATTCAGCACACTTGTGAATATGCAATTGAGTTTGCTGGAGAGTGGGGTGTAAGTTTTTTTTCCCACTTCTTATATGGAAATGCACTTACGATATTCTAAGTTTGGCTTTTTGCGCTCGATGGGTTAGTGCTAAAAGGAAAACAGTTTACTTTCAACTTGTAATACCAACACAACCCGAAGAGCACAAAAAGCTTACTTCTAGTGCAATTAACGCTCAAGCACTTGTAACTTGTAATCTGGGCGAATATAGGGCTATGGATAGCCTCAGATGTGATAGCAATATTGCTGGACCACGTTTGCTAATTAGCTGATAATCAGATTCCCCACTGCTTTATTGGTAGACAGTTACAGAAGTATATCAACAAAAATGTTTTTCTAAAAAAAATATATAATATATTTTGAATACAGCAATGAAAACAAGTCTTTTGTGTCCTTTTTAAATATATTTGCTTCACACAAGCTACAGAAAATGTGGAAAAATAAATAACAGTGGCTCACATATTTTGTGCAAAATGTCTTTGTTAGTGTGTTGATAGTATAATATGCATTCATTTCAACATTTATTCATAAATTCAGAAGAATAGCTCCAATCTAACAAATTAAAAACACAAACTATCATTTAAGCCCTGCCTACTGACATGTTTTATAACTGTGTAAACTTGCCAGGGTATCAGTGGGTGAGGCTATACCTTTTTGTTGCACACTAATGTCAAAATTCAAATTTCATGATTTAAATAGGGCATGCAATAAAAAAAAAATAAAAAAAAAATTCCAATGTACTTCCATTATCAAATTGTGCACAAGTTGTCTTTTAAATACACACTTTCTGAGGCACTAGCTGCTACTGTACAAGAGTTCACAGTGTATACGTAAATGAGCCTGTGATTTGCTGATGGCTGTCACATGATACAAGGGGTGGGGAAAAGGAATTACATTTTAAAATTTTATTTAAAAAAAAATCTAATGCTTATTTAAATGCTATTGCATTGTCCTTTTGCTATACATTTTATGATTATGCAATACTACTGTATTTAATGGTCCTTCCCTAGAGGCTACAGCACTACACAGAACAATATCTAAGACTACAATTAATACGAAACTCTACTTTTTTCTGTTTGTGTCTGCTAAACCTGAACAAATCATATCATTAAGTTGTGCTCATCCTATCTGTGCAGGAATAGTGTGTTAGTATCTGTGGAGGCGGAGCCTGCTGTCTGAGTGGGATATCTGGATCCTTAGATGCCGTAGTCACGTGACTGGCTGAATAGAGGAAAAAGAAAATGTATGCTTACCTGATAAATGTATTTCTTTCTTGACACGATGAGTCCACGGATCATCTAATTACTACTGGGAATATCACTCCTGCCCAGCAGGAAGCGGCAAAAAGCACCACAGCTAAGCTGTTAAATATCACCTTCCCTCCCACTCCAGTCATTCGACCGAAGTAAAGGAGAGAAAAGAAGCAACAAGGTGCCGAGGTGTATGAAGTTTATAATATACCAACAACCTGTTTTAAGAAAAGGGCGGGCTGTGGACTCATCGTGTCAAGAAATAAATAAATTTATCAGGTATGCATACATTTTCTTTTCTTTCTAATGACACAATGAGTCCACGGATCATCTAATTACTATTGGGAATCAATAACCAAGCTAGAGTACACAGAGGATAAGGGAGGGACAAGACAGGGAACCTAAACGGAAGGCACCACTGCTTGAAGAACCTTTCTCCCAAAAACGGCCTCAGCCGAGGCAAAAGTGTCAAATTTGTAGAATTTTGAAAAAGTGTGAAGAGAGGACCAAGTTGCAGCCTTGCAAATCTGTTCTACAGAAGCTTCATATTTGAATGCCCATGAGGAAGAAACAGCCCTCGTGGAATGAGCCGTAACCCTCTGGAGGATGCTGTCCAGCAGTTTCATAGGCAAAACATATGATACTCTTCAGTCAAAAAGAAAGAGAAGTAGCGTACTTTCTGTCCCTTACATTTTCCTGAGAAAACCACAAACAAAGCAAAAGACTGACGAAAATCCTTAGTCGACTGTAAGTAAAATTTTAAAGCACGTACCAGGTCTAAATTATGCAGAAGCCGTTCCTTCTGAGAAGAAGGATTAGGACACAATGAAGGAACAACAATCTCCTGATTAATGTTCCGGACAGAAACTACTTTAGAGAGAAACCCTATCTTTGTACTTAAACTACCTTATCTGAATGAAAAATAAGTTAAGGAGACTCATACTGTAATGCTGAGACTCTGACACTCTACGAGCAGATGAAATAGCAACAAGAAACAAAACTTTCCAAGATAACAACTTAATATCTAAGGAATGCATAGGCTCAAATGGAGCCCCTTGAAGAACCTTAAGGATTAAATTAAGACTCCATGGAGGAGTAACTGGTTTGAACACAGGCCTGATCCCGTCCAAGGCCTGTCAAAATGGCTGCATGTCTGGAACGTCTGCCAGACGTCTATGTTACAAAATAGACAAAGCAGATATTTGACCCTTTAGGGAACTTGTCGATAATCCTTTCTCCAAACCTTCTTGGAGAAATGACAGAAATCTAGGAATCCTAACTCTACTCCAAGAGTAGCCCTTGGATTCAAACCAATATAGATATTTACGCCATATCCTGTGGTAAATATTTCTAGTCACAGATTTACGAACCTGAATCATGGTCTCTATGACCAAATCTGAAAATCCCCGTTTGGATAAAATTAATTGTTCAGTCTCCAAGCAGTCAGCTTCAGAGAAACTAGATTTGGATGAAGGAAGGGCCCTTTAAGTAGAAAGTCCTTCCTCAACGGAAGTATCCAAGGTGAAAGAGATGACATGTCCACCAGGTCTGCATACCAAAATCTGTGAGGCCAAGCCGGTGCAATCAGGATTACCGACGCCCTTTCCTGCTTGATTCGAGCAATGACCCGAGGAAGAAGGGCTATTAGATTAGGTGTAATTAGTTTAAAGATCTTGTAATTTGTTTTTTATTTTCTGTAATTTAGTGGGGTTTTTTTATTTAGCTAATTTAATTTAATTTATTTAATTGTATTTAATGTAGGGAATTGATTAAATTGTAGTGTAGTGTTAGGTGTTATTGTAACATAGGTTAGGTTTTATTTTACAGGTCAATTTGTATTTATTTTAGCTAGGTAGTGATTACATAGTTAATAACTATTTAATAACTATTCTACCTAGTTCAAATAAATACAAACTTGCCTGTAAAATAAAAATAAACCCTAAGCTAGCTACAATGTAACTATTAGTTATATTGTAGCTAGCTTAGGGTTTATTTTATAGGTAAATATTTAGTTTTCAATAGGAATAATTTAGTTAATAATAGTAATTTTATTTAGATTTATTTAAATTATATTTAAGTTAGGGGGTGGTAGGGTTAGACTTAGGTTTAAAGGGTTAATGAATTTAGAATAGTGGCGGTGATGCCGGTACACGCCCTTTAAATCCACCATTGTCATAAATTGACCCTCTTGGACCAAAGGAAGAATGGAACAAATAGTTTCTGTTTCATGTATAGAAATAAAGACACTACAAGCTGTTAGTGTGAGGAATCATATTGAACTAAAGAACTACATCCAGGTCAGAGGTAGGAACAGGAAACAAAAAGTATAAGGCAATGCAATATTACCATAAACAATCAGAGTCACAGTATTTGCATAATAACTCCATAACATCTGCCCTTTTTACATTTAATCCAAATTGTTCTAACAATTTACCTAAAACAGATCCTGATCAGTCTTAAACATAATATACTACATTACTGGTAGATACACTACAGATTGAGTCTATCTGGTGGTCTTGAAACTCGACCACTACGCAAGGCCACATATTGTTCAGCTCAAGAAGGTGTCAAGGAACTTTTTTTTAAGGATCTTTTCCTGCTGGTGTGTTTGGCACGGAAGAACTTGCTGGTAACATTTCAGGTCCAGGTTTATAGACAACATTTAGGCAATAATTTTGTAACATGAGCAACATGTTCTGTAGACGTTTTGGTGCGCAAAAAAATGGTTTCTTGAAAATAGATATTGGAGGCTTATGGTCAGTTTCTGCGGTGATCTCGTCACGACCATAGAGGTAGTGATGAAAGCGCTGGCAGGAAAACACAATACTCAGACATTCCTTTTCGATTTGTGCATAGTTTTGCTCAGTAAGGATCAGTGCCCTTGAAGCAAAAGCGATAGGCTGGTCAGCTTGCAATAGGCAACACCCTAGTGCACTTTTGCTTGCATCACTTTGAATAGTTAGAGGTTTTGTCACATCATAGTACTTCAGGACAGGTGTATGTGTGACCAAACGTTTGATGTCCTCCTGCACTGCATTATCATGCTTAGGAAGCCAATGCCAAACTGCATCCTTGTCCAGAAGCCTTCTCAACAGCTCACAAACCTCTGAGAGGTGTGGTATTGATAGGTAGGTAACAAATCCTATGAAGTGCTGCAGTTATTTCACATTTGCCGGCTGTGGCATATCTAGTATAGCTCTGATTTTTTCTGGGTCAGCCTTCAAACCCTCAAAGGATAGTATGTGTCCATGGAAGCGGACGTCTTTGACCTTGAATTGCTGTTTTTTCATGCCAAGTCTTAGTTTCACCTGCCTACAACGATTCATTAGTTCCAAAAGTTTGCCATCATGATCTTGCTCTGCTTCCCTATCTGTGTGCCCACAGCCAACCACATGTCATCAGCTATTGGTTAAACACCACTGAGTCCAGCCAATAGTTCATGTTGTTTACGTTGATACACCTCTGGTGCAACTGATACTCCAAAAGGCAACTTGAGCCATCTTTTTCTGCCCCAGGGAGTCCAGAAGGTTGTCATGTAGCTACTTGCATTATCCAACTTACATTGCAAAAATGCATCGCAGGCATCAACAAGCGTGAACAGACGTGCCTTAGGCAGCTTGTACAAAACATCCTTGAGATTTGACACTATGTAGTGAGATCGAAAGTGCCTGATTCAAGAATTTGGGATCTATGCATATTCTTAACTTATCAGGCTTCTTTACAATCACTATCCGCTAGATTTGGAGTTTTGTCGGTAACAACCCGAAAAACTAACGCCGGCTTTTTTCTGGCCGCACCATAAAAATAACTCTGGTATTGAGAGTCCACATAAAGGCTGCGTTAGGCTCCAAAAAAGGAGCGTAGAGCATTTTTAACGCAGCTTCAACTCTCAATACCAGAGTTGCTTACGGACGCGGCCAGCCTCAAAAACGTGCTTGTGCACGATTCCCCCATAGGAAACAATGGGGCTGTTTGAGCTGAAAAAAAACCTAACACCTGCAAAAAAGCAGCGTTCAGCTCTTAACGCAGCCCCATTGTTTGCTATGGGGAAACACTTCCTACGTCTGCACCTAACACTCTAACATGTACCCCAAGTCTAAACACCCCTAACCTTACACTTATTAACCCCTAATCTGCCGCCCCCGCTATCGCTGACACCTGCATTTTATTTTTAACCCCTAATCTGCCGCTCCGTAAACCGCCGCTACTTACATTATCCCTATGTACCCCTAATCTGCTGCCCCTAACACCGCCGACCCCTATATTATATTTATTAACCCCTAATCTGCCCCCCACAACGTCGCAGCCAGCTACCTACAATAATTAACCCCTAATCTGCCGACCGCAAAGCGCCGCCACCTACGTTATCCTTATGTACCCCTAATCTGCTGCCCCTAACACCGCCGACCCCTGTATTATATTTATTAACCCCTAATCTGCCCCCCACAACGTCGCCTCCACCTGCCTACACTAATTAACCCCTAATCTGCCGACTGGAGCTCACTGCTATTCTAATAAATGTATTAACCCCTAAAGCTAAGTCTAACCCTAACACTAACACCCCCCTAAGTTAAATATAATTTACATCTAACGAAATTAATTAACTCTTATTAAATAAATTATTCCTATTTAAAGATAAATACTTACCTGTAAAATAAATCCTAATATAGCTACAATATAAATTATTATTATATTATAGCTATTTTAGGATTAATATTTATTTTACAGGTAACTTTGTATTTATTTTAACCAGGTACAATAGCTATTAAATAGTTAAGAACTATTTAATAGCTAAAATAGTTAAAATAATTACAAAATTACCTGTAAAATAAATTCTAACCTAAGTTACAATTAAACCTAACACTACACTATCAATAAATTAATTAAATAAACTACCTACAATTACCTACAATTAACCTAACACTACACTATCAATAAATTAATTAAATACAATTCCTACAAATAAATACAATTAAATAAACTAGCTAAAGTACAAAAAATAAAAAAGAACTAAGTTACAAAAAATAAAAAAATATTTACAAACATAAGAAAAATATTACAACAATTTTAAACTAATTACACCTACTCTAAGCCCCCTAATAAAACAACAAAGCCCCCCAAAATAAAAAATGCCCTACCCTATTCTAAATTACTAAAGTTAAAAGCTCTTTTACCTTACCAGCCCTGAACAGGGCCCTTTGCGGGGCATGCCCCAAGAAGTTCAGCTGTTTTGCCTGTAAAAAAAAACATACAATACCCCCCCCCAACATTACAACCCACCACCCACATACCCCTAATCTAACCCAAACCCCCCTTAAATAAACCTAACACTAAGCCCCTGAAGATCATCCTACCTTGTCTTCACCTCAACGGGTATCACCGATCCGTCCTGGCTCTGATATCTTCATCCAACACAAGCGGGGGCTAGACATCCACTGAAGAAGTCCAGAAGAGGGTCCAAAGTCTTCATCCTATCCGGGAAGAAGAGGCGATCCGGACCGGCAACCATCTTGATCCAAGCGGCATCTTCTATCTTCATCCGATGACGACCGGCTCCATCAGCCAATCGGAATTTGAGGGACGCCATCTTGGATGACGTCCCTTAAAGGAACCGTCATTCTTCAGTTGGACGTCGCCGGAAGAAGATGGGTCCGCGGTGGAGGTCTTCAGGATGGAGCCGATCGTCATCGGATGAAGATAGAAGATGCCGCTTGGATCAAGATGGTTGCCGGTCCAGATCGCCTCTTCTTCCCGGATAGGATGAAGACTTTGGACCCTCTTCTGGACTTCTTCAGTGGATGTCTAGCCCCCGCTTGGGTTGGATGAAGATATCGGAGCCAGGACGGATCGGTGATACCCGGTGAGGTGAAGACAAGGTAGGATGATCTTCAGGGGCTTAGTGTTAGGTTTATTTAAGGGGGGTTTGGGTTAGATTAGGGGTATGTAGGTGGTGGGTTGTAATGTTGGGGGGGGGTATTGTATGTTTTTTTTTACAGGCAAAAGAGCTGAACTTCTTGGGGCATGTCCCGCAAAGGGCCCTGTTCAGGGCTGGTAAGGTAAAAGAGCTTTTAACTTTAGTAATTTAGAATAGGGTAGGGCATTTTTTATTTTGGGGGGCTTTGTTGTTTTATTAGGGGGCTTAGAGTAGGTGTAATTAGTTTAAAATTGTTGTAATATTTTTCTTATGTTTGTAAATATTTTTTTATTTTTTGTAACTTAGTTCTTTTTTATTTTTTGTACTTTAGCTAGTTTATTTAATTGTATTTATTTGTAGGAATTGTATTTAATTAATTTATTGATAGTGTAGTGTTAGGTTAATTGTAGGTAATTGTAGGTAGTTTATTTAATTAATTTATTGATAGTGTAGTGTTAGGTTTAATTGTAACTTAGGTTAGTATTTATTTTACAGGTAATTTTGTAATTATTTTAACTATTTTAGCTATTAAATAGTTCTTAACTATTTAATAGCTATTGTACCTGGTTAAAATAAATACAAAGTTACCTGTAAAATAAATATTAATCCTAAAATAGCTATAATATAATTATAATTTATATTGTAGCTATATTAGGATTTATTTTACAGGTAAGTATTTATCTTTAAATAGGAATAATTTATTTAATAAGAGTTAATTAATTTTGTTAGATGTAAATTATATTTAACTTAGGGGGGTGTTAGTGTTAGGGTTAGACTTAGCTTTAGGGGTTAATACATTTATTAGAGTAGCGGTGAGCTCCAGTCGGCAGATTAGGGGTTAATAATTGAAGTTAGGTGTTGGCGATGTTAGGGAGGGCAGATTATGGGTTAATGCTATTTATTATAGGGTTAGTGATGCGGATTAGGGGTTAATAACTTTATTATAGTAGCGCTCAGGTCCGCTCGGCAGATTAGGGGTTAATAAGTGTAGGCAGGTGGAGGCGACGTTGTGGGGGGCAGATTAGGGGTTAATAAATATAATATAGGGGTCGGCGGTGTTAGGGGCAGCAGATTAGGGGTACATAAGGCTAACGTAGGTGGCGGCGCTTTGCGGTCGGCAGATTAGGGGTTAATAAGTGTAGGCAGATGGAGGCGACATAAGGATAACGTAGGTGGCGGTCGGCAGATTAGGGGTTAAAAAAAATTATTTGAGTGTCGGCGATGTGGGGGGACCTCGGTTTAGGGGTACATAGGTAGTTTATGGGTGTTAGTGTACTTTAGAGTACAGTAGTTAAGAGCTTTAGAAACCGGCGTTAGCCCAGAAAGCTCTTAACTACTGACTTTTTTCCTGCGGCTGGAGTTTTGTCGTTAGATGTCTAACGCTCACTTCAGAAACGACTCTAAATACCGGAGTTATAAAAATCCCATTGAAAAGATAGGATACGCAATTGACGTAAGGGGATCTGCGGTATGGAAAAGTCGCGGCTGAAAAGTGAGCGTTAGACCCTATTTTGAGTGACTCCAAATACCGGCGGTAGCCTAAAACCAGCGTTAGGAGCCTCTAACGCTGGTTTTCACGGCTAACGCCAAACTCCAAATCTAGGTCTATGTTACTTATCCAATCATTTTTTTCAGTCACTGTTGCTAAATGTCCATCAGCCTCATACTGGTCAAGCTGCGCCTTAACTGCCTGTTTTATGGCCACTGGCACATTGCGCGGTGCACATTGTACTGGAGGGACACTCATATCAAGGTCAAAATGAACTTCCCCTGGTACAGATTCTACTGGCCCAGTAAAAACATCACTAAATTCCTTTAATAGCAAATGTTTTGTCAAGGGCCCTTTGAATTGATTGTCCATCACGTTGAGCTCTGCGGGGAAAGAGAAATGCATCAGCCCTAGATGCTCACAGGTTGAGCCGGATAACAGTGGCTTTTGGCACGCTTCCACAATTTCAAACTCTATCTTGTGTGTCCTTCCACGTATGGCACATTGTCCTAGATGAAGAGTGCTAGAGATTTCATAAGCTCACCTGAGTATAACTTTAGTCTGGTGTCACTTTGCAGTAGATGTACTTCTGGTGCTAACATCATTTTGTCTCTCAAACACATTACATCACCTGTTGCTTCTGAATCGAGCTGGCAGGATTGGGGCTTATTATTTAAATTTAAAGTGACAAACCATTTCTTTCCTCTGGCTTGCACAGTGTCGATCAATTCACTACTCTATATATTACTTCAGCGGAATGTGGCTCTTCCTCATATGCAGATGTGTTCTCAATGGTGTGTAACTTTCCTAGTGATGGCTTTCTTTTACTTGAAAAACAAACATTAGCAAAGTGATTTGTTCTTCCACAAGACCTACAAGACTTCCCATAAGCTGGACATTGCTCTTTAATTCTTTGATGCACAGTCCCACAATATTTGAATGCTGTAGGGTTTGCATTATTTGTGCTAAACTGGCAGCATTGTTGCTGCGGTTTGCTTATGTGTTGTCGCTGCATTGCAATGTTTATGCTGTCGGTCTGCTGTCTGTCCTGTTCCATAACTTTCAGACGTCTGTCAGTGAGCTCTGCTGTATGACATGTTTCAATGGCTGTGTTTAAAGTTAAGTCATGTTCTCTTAGTAGACGCCTGCGTGTGCTCTCACTGGCTACACCAAGAACAATTTTGTCCCTTATTAATTCATCCCTTAGAGTACCATATTCACAAGTTGCTGCCTTTTCTCTCAAGCGTGTAACAAAGTTATCAAGAGATTCTCCCTCTTCTTGTTTGCAGCATCCAAACATATACTTTCATATATAACATTTTTAACAGGTTTAAAATAAGCTTCTAGTGCATCTAAAATGGCTGTAACATTCTCTTTCTGCTCTGCTGTGAGGGTCAGATTGTGCTTATACACATGCCTGCATTCACTGCCCATGACTCTTCTCAGAGTTGCTGCCTGCACTGCTGCAGATTTCTCATTCAACCCTGTAGCCAGGGAATAATCTTCAAATTCAGCTCTGAAAGTTTCCCAGTTGCTGCTGCAATCCCCACTGATTCTCATTTCCTCTGGGGGAGGTATGCAATTCATGGCAGTCATATTGTCTTTAAGTCTCTAAGCTTTCAAATATCAGAAAAAAAACGTTTTAGGCTGTAACTCACAAAGCTGTGCTGTATCTTAAAGCTGCTGTGCTCTAAGCAAGAGGCTCAGACCTGATTCTAGTTACTTCTGACACCATGTTTCATGTATAGAAATAAAGACACTACAAGCTGTTAGTGTGAGGAATCATATTGAACTAAAGAACTACATCCAGGTCAGAAGTAGGAACAGGAAACAGGAAGTATAAGGCAATGCAATAATACCATAAACAAACAGAGTCACAGTATTTGCATAATAACTCCATAACAGTTTCCATCTTGAAGGACGGTACTCTGAGGAATTTGTTTAGACTTTTGAGATCTAAAATTGGTCTGAAGGTTCCCTCCTTCTTGGAAACCACAAATAGATTGGAATAAAAACCCAGACCCTGATCCTGCATCAGAACGGAAACTATCATGGGAACTATCACTCCCAGGTCGGAGCAGTAAAACCCACCACTCACACAACCAACCCCCCAAATACTGGCAGAAGTGGTCCTCCAGACGGGCAGAAGTCTATCAGCCAATCGGAATCTAAGTGACGCCATCTTGAATGATGTCACTTATAGAGATACATTCTGAAGTAGATGTCTTGAAGATGGACCTGCTCCACGTCAAAAGGATGAAGATAGAAGATGCCGTCTGGATGAAGACTTCTGCCCGTCTGGAGGACCATTTCTGCCCATCTGGAGGACCACTTCTGCCTGCTTCGTTGAGGACATTTTGCCGCTTGGATGAAGACTTTTCACGGTAAGTGAATCTTCGGGGGTTAGTGTTAGGATTTTTTAAGGGTGTATTGGGTCGGTTTTATTTTTAGGTTAGGGCTTTGGGCAGCAATAGAGCTAAATGCCCTTTTAAGAGCAAAGCCCATTCAAATGCCATTTTCAGGGCAATGGGGATCTTAGTTTTTTTTTTTAGTTAGGCTTTTATTTGGGGGGTTGGTTGTGTGGGTGGGGGGTTTTACTGTTGGGGGTTGTTTGTATTTTTTCTTACAGGTAAAAGACCTGATTTCTTTGGGGTAATGCCACAAAAAGGCCCTTTTAAGGGCTATTGATAGTATAGTTTAGTTTAGGCTAGGGTTTTTTTTTATTTTTTTGGGGGGGGCTTTTTTATTGTGATAGGGCTATTAGATTAGGTGTAATTAGTTTAAAGATCTTGTAATTTGTTTTGTTTTTCTGTAATTTTGTGTTTTTTTTGTGATTTAGCTAATTTAATTTAATTTATTTAATTGCATTTAATGTAGGGAATTGATTTAATTGTAGTGTAGTGTTAGGTGTTATCGTAACATAGGTTAGGTTTTATTTTACAGGTCAATTTATATTTATTTTAGCTAGGTAGTTATTAAATAGTTAATAACTATTTAATAACTATTCTACCTAGTTCAAATAAATACAAACTTGCCTGTAAAATAAAAATAAACCCTAAGCTAGCTACAATGTAACTATTAGTTATATTGTAGCTAGCTTAGGGTTTATTTTATAGGTAAGTATTTAGTTTTCAATAGGAATAATTTAGTTAATGGTAGTAATTTTATTTAGATTTATTTAAATTATATTTAAGTTAAGGGCTGTTTGGGTTAGACTTAGGTTTAAAGGGTTAATGAATTTAGAATAGTGGCGGCGATGTTGGGAATGGCAGATTAGGTGTTAATAAATGTAGGTAGGTGGCGGCGATGTTGGGGGCAGCAGATTAGGGGTTAATAAATATAATGTAGGTGGCGGCGATGTCCGGAGCAGAAGATTAGGGGTTAATAAGTATAATGTAGGTTGCGGCGATGTTAGGGGTGGCAGATTAGAGGTTAATAAGTATAATGTAGGTTGTGGCGATGTTAGGGGCGGCAGATTAGGGGTTAATAATATTTAACTAGTGTTTGCGAGGTGGGAGTGCAGCGGTTTTGAGGTTAATATGTTTATTCTATTGGCGGCGAAGTCCAGAGCAGCAGATTAGGGGTTAAAAATGTTATTATAGTGTTTGCAATGTGGGAGGGCCTCGGTTTATGGGTTAACAGGTAGTTTATGGGTGTTAGTGTACTTTTTAGCACTTTAGTTATGAGTTTTATGCTACAGCTTTGTAGTGTAAAACTCATAACTACTGACTTTAAAATGCGTTAGGAATCTTGGAGGTAGAGGGTGTACCACTCACTTTTTGGCCTCCTAGGACAAACTCGTAATACCGGCGCTATGGAAGTCCCATAGAAAAAGGGTTTACGAACTTTACATAAGTCGGTTTGCGGTAAGGCCCGAAAAGTGTGCGGTGCCCCTAAACCTGCAAGACTCATAATAACAGCGGTAGTGAAAGAGCAGCGTTAGGACCTGTTAACGCTGCTTTTTCAGCTTACCGCAAAACTCGTAATCTAGCCATTAATTTTTTAATAAAAAATAAAAATAGAAAAAACGTTACTGTCTCTTTAAATTTTAAACTGTCAATTTTTTACTTTAGTCTGCAAAATGAGTAAATTTTCTAAATAACAACAATAATAGAACACCTTTACACCTCAGCTTCTTCGCTGAGGTGCCTACCTACACCGGAGCTTTTGTTTTCCCTTTACTAGACTCCAGCAGCAGATGAAATGAGCCATTATCCGGTCCTAGAAACGCATGCTTTCAGAAACTCATGCGTTTTTAGACAGACCTTGAAATTCTCTTCTTCCGCACTCGGAAATGAAGAAAAGTGGTGCGCAATGCAGATTGCCGCCTCCCATAGCTCCACCCCTCGTGGGCGTCCCTTGCAAAAAACAACAATCTCCCGGTCAGCATTTTGTTAAAGTTTAACACCCGGGGAGTTGTGGAACCACCAGAGAGTAATTGCCAAGCAATCCTTTTTCAGCCCCAGTGCCTGCATAAAACGGCTGTTATGTGAATCCTCTCCAGTACAGAAGAGTTAAATTGTCCCTTTACAATAAAGTGCCTTTCGTATTAAAATAGCCCTTGTCATTTTTGTCTTGAATTAAAATACCCACTTTTTCTGAGTGTTTCTTTTTTTTTGTCCTTCCCAGAAATAATAAAGTCAGCACTTACCTCTCAAATCTGCCCAACAGCAAGGCAGCTCACCAGGTTTGAGAGGTCCTCTCCTTTCACATAGCCCTGTGAAAGAAAAAAAGACTGAGTAATTTTACTCAGGCTTTCAGAGTTAGGGCAGCATAAATGACATGGGAGGTGCAGTGAAAATTATGTCCCACAAGTTCCCAGTGCTCTAAAGCCACCACTGCCCTACTGAAGAGACTGATGTGGACTACGGTTACACCCTAGAACAAAGCAGCACAATCTTGTACCACTTAAAAATAATAAAATCTTGTTTGAAGAATCTTTTTCTAACACCTAACTTTACCACTTCCTTGCTCTAACGTAGGCAAAGAGAATGACTGGAGTGGGAGGGAAGGGAGGTGATATTTAACAGCTTTGCTGTGGTGCTCTTTGCCGCCTCCTGCTGGGCAGGAGTGATATTCCCAATAGTAATTAGATGATCCGTGGACTCATCATGTCATTAGAAAGAAATTAACTATGCACACCCACCGTCCCAGACTGCTGGCTACTGAACCTAAGAGATAGGTGGGCACTAAGGAACAGAGTGCAGCAAATAAATGCAGGGATCCCTTAACTATATGCAAGGCACAGTGATTGGGAAATCAGTTTTATAAATTATTTGTGTGCATATACAGATGGAGTATGAGCTGCATATAGGAATAACAGGAATGTGAATGTTAGAATTGAAAGACGACTAAAAATTCCTAAGACTTGCCTATGCCCCAAAAAAACCTAGGAATGTGGTTCTCTACCTGATAATCTGTGATGTATCCTGAAGATTGTATTAATAATAGATTGCATTGACTACCAAACTCTATATTGTGCAAACTCCCAAACTCTATATTGTGCAGACCCCCAAAACTCTATATTGTGCAGACTCCAAAACTCTTTATTGTACAGACTCTCAAACTGTATATTGTGCAGACTCCTATACTTTATATTGTGCAGACTCTCATACTTTACATCGTGCAGACTCCCATACTCTAAATTGTGCAGACTCACAAACTTTATATTGTGCAGACTCCCAAACTCTATATTGTGCAGACTACCATACTCTATATTGTGCAGACTCCTAAACTCTATATTGTGCAGACTCCCATACTCTATATTGTGCAGACTTCAAAACTCTATATTGTGCAGACTCACATACTTTATATTGTGCAGACTCCCAAACTCTATATTGTGCAGATTTCCAAATTCTATATTGTACAGACTTCCAAACTCTATATTGTGCAGACTCCTATACTTTATATTGTGCAGACTCCAAAACTCTATATTGTACAGACTCCCAAACTGTATATTGTGCAGACTCCTATACTTTATATTGTGCAGACTCCCATACTCTAAATTGTGCAGACTCCCAAACTTTATATTGTGCAGACTTCCAAACTCTATATTGTGCAGACTACCATACTCTATATTGTGCAGATTCCAAAACTCTATATTGTACAGACTCCCAAACTGTATATTGTGCAGATTCCTATACTTTATATTGTGCTGACTCCCATACTTTATATTGTGCAGACTCCCATACTCTAAATTGTGCAAACTCCCATACTCTAAATTGTGCAGACTCCCAAACTTTATATTGTGCAGACTCCCAAACTCTATATTGTGCAGACTCCTATACTCTAAATTGTGCAGACTCCAAATGTTATATTGTGCAGACTCCCAAACTCTATATTGTACAGACTGCCAAACTATATATTGTGCAGACTCCCATACTTTATATTGTGCAGACTCCCATAATATATATTGTGCAGACTCCCATACTTTATATTGTGCAGACTCCCATACTTTATAGCTATAACATGGTAATATATATGTATATATGCAAGGTTGATATTGTCTTTTTTATTTATATGTATATTTTTTCTCACATAATTTTTGTGATAATATTTTCAACTATTTCATAATCAGAGCACTAAGGAATTCTGAATTGGGGGAGCTGGGGGTACAATAGTGAGGTGGAAAAATGAGGTACAATACAGAGGTGGTACAGTAAGGTACTATAGTTAGGTGGTACAGTGAGGTACGATAATCAATCCCTACTGTACTGGTGGAAGAGACTCAGTCAGTGCTAATGGGTTAGGGGGTGCAATACTTGCCTTGCCCTGGTTACTGACAACCCACGCTACGCCACTGTCTGGAACAAAAGACTGAACAGAAAAGCTGACTGCTCAATGCACCCTTTATTAGGTGTGTTCTGTAGTGGAAGTTGTTTAAACACTTTTTCTCAACTGGTACAAAACAGATAATTATCCAGTGGCCTCATTTATGAAACTGTGTAAGCAAATTAAGGGCTGTTTTGGTGCAGCACCAGTCTTGTGATCACTCCTTCTTAATGTGTCTGCAACCTTAGCGGATGTAGATTTACAACATCGTAGACTCATTTTGACAAGCTGTGCTCTTGTTTATTTGGCTGTGCAAGGGTGGGGCTGCACAAGTGTTTGCTTATGCAGTGTTAAATTCTGCCACGCAATGCTGTATTGGAGGCCCTGAACATGTGTGGACATGTTCCCTGTCTGGCAATATTGTCTGCACACACCATGGGGGCCTGTGTATAAAGGGATTTTTTTCTCTGACATAATCTTTGGGTTTTTCTGTCCACTATATAAGTGGATATATATATATATATATATATATATATATATATATATATATATATATATATATATATATATATATATATATATATATATATATATATATATATATATATATATATATATATATATATATATATATATATATTTATATATATATATATATATATATATATATATAAAACAAAAAGGGTACAGGACAAATGGCTACTATAAATGTGTCTTTTTCCATGAAAAAAATTATCAAAATTTAGAAAACATTAATGTTATGTTAGATTATAATTTTAATTATAGCAGTGTACTAGGTGTCTTTGGACTGTATTTTTGCCAATATTATGATTATGATGTGCACATCTTCAGGGTTTTAATTGGCCACATGTACTATATTGTTTGTTCAACATACTTTACTTTGTGTTGCTAACATATACCCGAGGCCAGCGCACAACTGGCCTATTGCTATGTTTGGACAGTTAGGATTTACTTCTTTCTGTACTATTAATAAATTATTTTTTGTTCTCTGTGATTGTACTGGTCAGAGATTCATTCCATTTGTTTAATTTAGCTACACTTTTGAGCTATTTTTATAAAAAAGAGTGCTTGATTCCCTATCTATACAGGGCCTTAGGAAATTTTTGATGGTCCTTGTTCTCCTCTTGTAGTTTGTTGAAGAAAATATATATATATATATATATATATATATATATATATATATATATATATATATATATATATATATATATATATATATATATATATATATATATATATATATATATATATGTAAAGGTGGTCAGTGTTGCTGTACTAAGTAAAAAAATAAATAGTAGAGCATTTGAGGGAAAGATTTAAGGCAAACAGAAATCCACATGAGTTAAATATTTACTTCCACATGCTGTATTGTTAACTTGCCAATCTGCTTATATGAACTAAGAACAATGGCCTGCACTATTTTAAATGTGCACATATCCAGATAATCCTGGAATCAGTTAATTGTTCTAATTCAGCAATGTGGCTGTGGGTTACTTATAAATCTGAACTACTATGATCCCTATGTATTGATCCTGGTGCCCTATAGCAGGAAGTGTTTTGGAGTACTATCCGTCTAAACTTCTAGTACTTATGTACTCTTGTTATGAAAATATATACGCCTAGATTTAGAGTTCTGCATTAGCCGTCCAAACCAGCGTTAGGGGTCCTAACTATGGTTTTGGCCGCCGCTTGTATTTAGAGTCTTGTAGGTAAGGGTCTAATGCTCACTTTCCAGCTGCGACTTTTCCATACCGCAGATCCCCTTACGTCAATTGCGTATCCTATCTTTTCAATGGGATCTTTCTACGCTGGTATTTAGAGTCTTGGCTGAAGTGAGCATTAGAACTCTAACGACAAGACTCCAGCCGCAGAAAAAAGCCAGGAGTTAAGAGCTTTCTGGGCTAACGCCGGTTCATAAAGCTCTTAACTACTGTGCTCTAAAGTACACTAATACCCATAAACTACCTTTGTAGCCCTAAACCGAGGTCCCCCCACATCGCCGCCACTCTAATAAAAATTTTTAACCCCTAATCTGCCGACCGCACATCGCCGCAACCTACATTATCCCTATGTACCACTAATCTGCTGCCCCTAACATCGCCGACCCCTATATTATATTTATTACCCCCTAATCTGCCCCCCCAACGTTGCCGCTACCTTCCTACACTTATTAACCCCTAATCTGCCAACCGGACCTCGCCACCACTATAATAAATGTATTAACCCCTAAACCGCCTCACTCCCGCCTCAAAACCCTATAATAAATAGCATTAACCCCTAATCTGCCCTCCCTAACATCGCCGACACCTAACTTCAAGTATTAACCCCTAATCTGCCGACCGGACCTCACCGCTACTATAATAAATGTATTAACCCCTAAAGCTAAGTCTAACCCTAACCTTAACACCCCCTAAGTTAAATATAATGTAAATCTAACTAAATAAAAAAAATCTTATTAAATAAATTAATCCTATTTAAAGCTAAATACTTACCTGTAAAATAAATCCTAATATAGCTACAATATAACAAATAATTATATAGTAGCTATTTTAGGATTTATATTTATTTTACAGGCAACTTTGTATTTATTTTAACTAGGTACAATAGCTATTAAATAGTTAAGAACTATTTAATAGCTACCTAATTAAAATAATTATAAAATTACCTGTAAAATAAATCCTAGCCTAAGTTACAATTAAACCTTACACTACACTATCAATAAATTAATTAAATAAACTACCTACAATTATCTACAATTAAATCAACTAAACTAAATTACAAAAAAAACAACGCTAAATTACAAAAAATAAAAAAAGATTACAAGAATTTTAAACTAATTACAACTACTCCCTAAAAACTAGTCCCCTAAAAAAATAACAAAGCCCCCCAAAATAAAAAAATGCCCTACCCTATTCTAAAATAAAAAGTTTATAGCTCTTTTACCTTACCAGCATGCCCCAAAGAAAACAGCTCTTTTGCATTTAAAAAAAACATACAATACCCCCCCAACATTACAACCCACCACCCACCTACCCCTAATCTAACCCAAAACCCCCTTAAAAAACCTAACACTAAGCCCCTGAAGATCTCCCTACCTTATCTTCACCACGCCGGATATCACCGATCCGTCCAGAAGATGGTCCGAAGTCTTCATTCTATCCGGCAAGAAGAGGTCCAGAAGAGGCTCCGAAGTCTTTATCCTATCTGGCAAGAAGAGGACATCCGGACCGGTAGACATGTTCATCCAGGCGGCATCTTCTATCTTCATCCTTCCGGCGCGGAGCTGGACCATTTTGAAGCAGCCGACACGGATCCATCCTCTTCTTCCGGCGACTCCCGACGAATGAAGGTTCCTTTAAGGGACGTCATCCAAGATGGCGTCCCTCGAATTCCGATTGACTGATAGAATGCGAGCTCAATCTGATTGGCTGATCCAATCAGCCAATACAATTGAACTTGAATCTGATTGGCTTATTCAATTAGCCAATCAGATTTTTCCTACTTTAATTCTGATTGTCTGATAGAATCCTATCAGCCAATCGGAATTCGAGGGACGCCATCTTGGATGACGTCCCTTAAAGGAACCTTCATTTGTCGGGGAGTCGCCGGAAGAAGAGGATGGATCCGCGTCGGCTGCTTCAAGATGGTCCCGCTACGCGCCGGATGAAGATAGAAGATGCCGCCTGGATGAACATGTCTACCGGTCCGGATGTCCTCTTCTTGCCGTATAGGATGAAGACTTCGGAGCCTCTTCTGGACCTCTTCTTGCCGGATAGAATGAAGACTTCGGACCCTCTTCTGGATGGATCGGTGATACCCGGCGTGGTGAAGATAAGGTAGGGAGATCTTCAGGGGCTTAGTGTTAGGTTTTTTAAGGGCGGTTTGGGTTAGATTAGGGTTATGTGGGTGGTGGGTTGTAATGTTGGGGGGGTATTGTATGGTTTTTTACAGGCAAAAGAGCTGAATTCTTTGGGGCATGCCAGGTAAAAGAGCTGTAAACTTTTTATTTTAGAAAAGGGTAGGGCATTTTTTTATTTTGGGGGGCTTAGAGTAGGTGTAATTAGTTTAAAATTCTTGTAATCTTTTTTTTATTTTTTGTAATTTAATGTTTGTTGTTTTTTTGTAATTTAGTTTAGTTGATTTAATTGTAGATAATTGTAGATAGTTTAGTTAATTAATTTATTGATAGTGTAGTGTTAGATTTAATTGTAACTTAGGTTAGGATTTATTTTACAGGTAATTTTGTAATTATTTTAACTAGGTAGCTATTAAATAGTTCTTAACTATTTAATAGCTATAGTACCTGGTTAAAATAATTACAAAGTTGCCTGTAAAATAAACATAAATCCTAAAATAGCTACAATTTAATTATTCGTTATATTGTAGCTATATTAGGGTTTATTTTACAGGTAAGTATTTAGCTTTAAATAGGATTAATTTATTTAATAAGAGTTAATTTATTTCGTTAGATTTAAATGATATTTATCTTAGGGGGGTGTTAGGGTTAGACTTAGCTTTAGGGGTTAATTCATTTATTAGAGTAGTGGCGAGTTCCAGTCGGCAGATTAGGGGTTAATAAGCGTAGGTAAGGCAACGTTTGGGGCGGCAGATTAGGGGTTAATAAATATAATATAGGTGTCGGCAATGTTAGGGGCAGCAGATTAGGGGTACATAGCTATAATGTAGGTTGTGGCGGTGTCCGGAGCAGCAGATTAGGGGTTAATTGTGTAATGCAGAGGTCAGCTATAGTGGGGGTGGCAGATTAGGGGTTAATAAGTGTAAGGTTAGGGGTGTTTAGACTCGGGGTTCATGTTAGGGTGTTAGGTGCAGACTTAGGAAGTGTTTCCCCATAGGAAACAATGGGGCTGTGTTAGGAGCTGAATGCTGCTTTTTTGCAGGTGTTAGGTTTTTTTTCAGCTCAAACTGCCCTATTGTTTTCTATGGGGGAATCGTGCACGAGCACGTTTTTTAAGCTGGCCACATCCGTAAGCAACGCTGGTATTAAGAGTTGAAGTGGCGGTAAATATGCCTGTACGCTCCCTTTTTGGAGCCTAACGCAGCCCTTCAGAGAACTCTAAATACCAGCGTTGTTTAAAAGGTGCAGGGGAAAAAAAAACACGGATAGCTAACGCACCCCTTCTAATGCAAAACTCTAAATCTAGGCAATAGTTTTTCTTCTGCCTTGTATATCTATTTGAAAAAGAATATGCATTTGGATTGTTCATTATGACCTGCAGGTGGAAGTAGGTGGCTACTTAAGGAATTCAGTTCTTTTCAGAGCCGCATATATTCTTATGAAAGTGAAACACACTAAGATCTGTGCAAATCCAGATCTTAGCGTGTTTCATAACATATGATCCAAATGCACAGGCCTGCTATTAGGGGTGGGCAAGTGTCAGACATTTAACATTTGAATAGTAAAATATAATATCTATCTATCTATTTATATACAGTATCTCACAAGTTTGAGTACTACCCTCACATTTTTGTAAATATTTTATTATATCTTTACATGCGACAACACTAAAGAAATTACACTTTTGCTACAATCTAAAGTAGGGAGTGTACAGCATGTATAACAGTGTAAATTTGCTGTCCCATCAAAATAACTTAACACACAGCAATTAATGTCTAAACCGTTGGCAACAAAAGGTGAGTACACCCCTAAGTGGACATGTCCAAATTGGGCCCAAAGTGTCAATATTTTGTGTGGCTACCATTATTTTCCAGCACTGCCTTAGCCCTCTTGGGCATGGAGTTCACCAGAGCTTCACAGGATGCCACTGGAGTCCTCTTCCACCCCTCCATGACAACATCACAGAGCTGGTGGATGTTAGAGATCTTGCGCTCCCCCACCTTCTGTTTGAGGATGCCCCACAGATGCTCAATAGGGTTTAGGTCCATCAACTTTACCCTCCGTTTTTTAGCAAGGTAGTTGTCATCTTGGAGGTGTGTTTGGGGTCATTATAATGGAATACTGCCCTGTGGCCCAGTCTCCAAAGGGAGGGTATCATGCTCTTAGAGTGGAAATGTCCAAATTGGGCCCAATTAGCCATTTTCCCTCCCCGGTGTCATGTGACTCGTAAGTGTTACAAGATCTTAGGTGTGAATGGGGAGCAGGTGTGTTAAATTTGATGTTATCACTCTCACACTCTCTCATACTGGTCACTGGAAGTTCAACATGGCACCTCATGGCAAAGATGGCCTTTTTGGAGAAAAAAAAATATTAATTTAAAGCATATCATCACTACACAATCTATACATATTTTTCTACAGAGTTCAACACCGACATCATGACAC
Source organism: Bombina bombina (assembly GCF_027579735.1). Classification (NCBI taxonomy): domain Eukaryota; kingdom Metazoa; phylum Chordata; class Amphibia; order Anura; family Bombinatoridae; genus Bombina; species Bombina bombina. The sequence continues at coordinate 1,171,681,557 of NC_069500.1, forward strand.
AAAATGTTTTTGAATGAAATGAATTTTATTTTTTTCAAGCAGATCAACCAGAAACCAAAATACTGCAATCTAAAAAATGTTTCTAAATTAGTTCAAGTTCAACATCTATCTAACTAGAAGACTACATATATATACATATATATATATATATATATATATATACATATACATATATATATATATCAGTATTTAAAAAAAAATATGTATAGTATATTAAATTGTATGCAATAAATGGAAACATGCTGCAGTGCACCTCACCTCTTATGTTTCCTCTTAATTTAGGACATTTAACTTTTTTTTATCATTACATTCACCACCATTCACCAATGGAAGCTGCATGATAGGAAATGGCTTAAAAAGAAATATATTAACTACATTTATAAAAATAATAATGTCCCTCCCTCTTTATTGTAAGAGAGTAGACCTCACCCACAAATTACAGGTGGGCTTTCTGGAAAATATTAAGTGCAGTTCAGGGATACACCTCTTGATTATCCTGGTGGAGGATACCTATTCCAAAGAATATTAGAATTTCAGCAATACCTTTTTTCTGTGAATTAACCTTATACCACTACAAATATTATTGCTGTTTAATATCTTTGACCACCTCTGCTATAATGTAATAACACAAATACATTTAAGAAGGCAATACAAGCCACAGTGTTATTATATTAATGGCGTTGTGTATGTTTTAATAATTATATCATATGAGTCATTACAGTTGCAAAAAAGTACAGTGCACGTTATTAAAGGGATCTTCTGCTAAACCTAAATATAGTAAGTGTGCATGGACATATGAGAAAGCAAAACAAAATATGCTTCCAAGCACAGATGTGCAGGCATAATTTATAGTACAGTAACAGTTAGGGCCGCCACTAGAAATTTTGGGGCCACTTACTTAACCATTGACATGTGCAATTTTTGACCAAGTGACTAAAACCTATATGAACTTTATTCTTAAGTGTAGTCAAACTTGGAAATCTTGTAAAGGTAGTAACACACAAACACAAAAACACACAGATACACTCATACACTAAATCACACACATAAGGATTCTTATATAGATACTCTAGCAGACACACACACAAAATCACACAAACAATCTCAAACACAGACACCCACACAGACACTCAGCCCTTGTTTACATTGACCTGACAAGTAATGAGGTAGACTACAGTTTTGTCAAAAAAGGAGGTCCACTAGTTGTCAAGGAAGATGACAACTATCTGAAGACAACAGCATGCAGTGACTGAAAGGAAGGGAATTTAAGAAAAAAAGTGGGAAAGCGGGGTAGGGCTAAAAATAAGCAGCAAGTCTGTAGTTATAGGCATTGGCCAAATATGAGTATTATAATCTCCAAACTACTTAGACTCCATGCCACAAATTATGAGTTAAAGAACAGAGTACAACTAACAAGTAATTGTAAATAGACTTACAAATTGAAAAGGTAACTCAGATTTGTGAAGAAGTCAAATTGCTTAGCCCTGAAAGGAAGGGCCCTGAATGCCTTAACAATAATTTACAGGTTAAGTGGTGGATTGGTGACTCCCAGAAAGGTCTCATTAGTCTCAAAGTCTGTAGTAAGATGTGAATAATCAGTGAATAATAATAAAAAAGAACACACACAAACTCAAAAAAAGACCTACACACTCACAGACACCCACAGAAAACACACAAAGACATACACATGCACAGAGAGACACCCACAGAAAACACACAAAGACATACAAACACCCCCTCACAGAGACATCCACAGAAAACACACAAAGACATATTTACACACACACCCTTACTGATACATCCACAGAAAATGCACAAAGACAGACACACACAGTCTCACAGAGAAACCCACAGAAAAAATACACTCAAAGAGACACCAACAAAAGACATAAACACAGCACAAAGACATAAACACAGACACCCATAGAAACACTCACAGGAGGTAACATCTCTGCACATTGCCATCCACTAAATCAACAATGTGTGACTTGCATGATAAAAAAAAAATAGCAGAAATTAAGAAATCACTTTTTAAAGAATCATGAGTGTAAATCTGCAAACAAAAATACTTCTGTGTATTCAAATTTGTACATTATTGATCTGTCAGAATGGGTAGATGAAGAAAAGTACTTTTGAAAGGTCTTTATATGTTTCCCCCCACCATTTTCCCCACCCAAGAGCACCACTTCAAATCTGATGTACAAATGTTCCCATCTGTCAGCTGTACTTATGGATTTTGAAAATGCTGTACTCTATATGGACTTGGTGGAACCATAAGCTGTGGTACTTAGTCTCATACCATTAGATCTGGTTAAATGCAGGATTTAGGCTTGTTTGTATGTATTTCAACATTCAAGTCAGCTGTAGTGTAAACTGAACAGTGTTAACTTAACCTGTCTCATTTCAAACACTGAGCAATCTTAGCCTGAGAGTATTTTATGCAGAGTATTTTATGCAGATGTAAAAATCTTAAAATTTTAAAATCTTAAAATTCATAAAATGTCTCCAGGCATCTGGAAAGTCCTTGCATAAAGGGGCAGTAAAATGGAATGTAATATAAAATATATATAAATAAAAAAAAATAATTTCCTAAAAGGGCACCTACCATGTATGTATTGAGGAGGAAACATTTCTGCGTGGTTTTAAATATAGATTTTCTACAGCATGGTCAAATAATCATATTGCTAAATAAAATGTGTTTTTATAGACCCCTGGCCCCACCATACAACTTCCACACTGAAGTTACAATCTGAAATTACACAAATAAATAAAAAACATTTACTAAGTAAGTCCTAACTACTCTGCAAATCGAAGTGATCTGCCGTCTGATTCAGGCACACAATGTACAAACTGTCAAGACTGCCAAGTCTGTCTTACACTTTGCATAGTGGTATAGTGCAAACTTAGAAATGTTCTCCAATGCTAATGCTTTACTTCTTGTAATGACATTTCCCATGCTTAATAGTACTCTGCTTTAGTGCTCTCTGATAGCTGCCAAAATGAAAAAAAAAAAATTGTGTTTACCTCATGGGCCCCCTGCAGCACTACTTTACATTGTAGCAAAGTGTAATTTCTTCAGTGTTGTCACATGAAAAGATAAAATAAAATATTTACAAAAATGTGAGGGGTGCACTCACTTTTGTGGGATACTGTATATCTTTTTTTGTAGAAAATATTCATTATATTTATTCCAGGTATCTGCTAAAATGTTTTCTTCATTCTGAAATTCTCTTTAATATCATGTGTGCTCCAGTCAGTTCAAGCTTGAACATACTTAATTAAAACATGCTTTAAGTTCTTCTCCTAATTAGTAAGGCTGAAATCTCACTTTTAGCTATGGGGTCTATTCACATACCATTATAATACTATGGGCTCCATTTATCATAAGTCTGGCCTCACTTGAGCAGACAGTATATTCTGTACACATTTAACATTACAGAAGCATTGCAAAACCAATTGGATGCTAGCAGGGGCTGGAGGCTGTCAATCATTCTAAATGGATACGGATGATTTAAATCCACCACCTAAAATAACCAGGACCACAAAGCTGCTTTTGCAGCTTGATAAATGGAGCCAATGTCTTTCTTCTGAGCACTAGCCTACTTTGAAAAGCCAGTACAGTTCTAGACTGAACTCTTAAATCATTGGAAGGTTTGAAAGCATATAGGCTAAGATGACAAGTGGAGCATTATTGGAAGAAGGCTCATTTCCTGCCTCCTTCAAACTTGCAAAGGTAATCCCATCCTCAAAAAACCCTCCCTTGACCCTAACTCTCCTGCAAACCACTGACTCATATCACAGCTCCCGCTAGCTTCAAAAATCCTTGAAAAACTAGTTTACGATCGACTAACCCACTTCCTGTCCTCCAACTCACTGCTTGAACCTCTTCAATCTGGCTTCCATCCCCAACACTCAATTGAGACTGCCCTCACCAAGGTTACTAACAATCTCCTTTCTGCTAAAAACAAAGGCTACTACTCTATACTCATCTTACTTGACCTCTCTGCTGCCTTTAACACTGTTGACCATCCTCTTCTCCTATGGACTCTCAGCTCTTTTGGGCTCTGTGACACTGCCCTCTCCTGGATTCACTCTTATCTCTCTAACAGATCCTTCTCCGTCTCTTTTGCTGGTGACTCCTCCTCTCCTTTGCCTCTGTCTGTTGGAGTACCACAAGGCTCTGTCCTGGGTCCTCTACTCCTCTCTATTTACACTTCTTCACTGGGTAAACTTATAAACAGCTGTCAATCATTCTAAATGGATACGGATGATTTAAATCCACCACCTAAAATAACCAGGACCACAAAGCTGCTTTTGCAGCTTGATAAATGGAGCCAATGTCTTTCTTCTGAGCACTAGCCTACTTTGAAAAGCCAGTACAGTTCTAGACTGAACTCTTAAATCATTGGAAGGTTTGAAAGCATATAGGCTAAGATGACAAGTGGAGCATTATTGGAAGAAGGCTCATTTCCTGCCTCCTTCAAACTTGCAAAGGTCATCCCATCCTCAAAAAACCCTCCCTTGACCCTAACTCTCCTGCAAACCACTGACTCATATCACAGCTCCCGCTAGCTTCAAAAATCCTTGAAAAACTAGTTTACGATCGACTAACCCACTTCCTGTCCTCCAACTCACTGCTTGAACCTCTTCAATCTGGCTTCCATCCCCAACACTCAATTGAGACTGCCCTCACCAAGGTTACTAACAATCTCCTTTCTGCTAAAAACAAAGGCTACTACTTTATACTCATCTTACTTGACCTCTCTGCTGCCTTTGACACTGTTGACCATCCTCTTCTCCTATGGACTCTCAGCTCTTTTGGGCTCTGTGACACTGCCCTCTCCTGGATTCACTCTTATCTCTCTAACAGATCCTTCTCTGTCTCTTTTGCTGGTGACTCCTCCTCTCCTTTGCCTCTGTCTGTTGGAGTACCACAAGGCTCTGTCCTGGGTCCTCTACTCCTCTCTATTTACACTTCTTCACTGGGTAAACTTATAAACAGCTATGGCTTCAACTACCACCTCTATGCTGATGATTCCCAGATCTACCTTTCCACCCCTGCACTCTCTCCTTCTGTCAATTCTCACATTAGCGACTGCTTATCTGGCATTTCCTCCTGGATGGCCTCTCACTCCTATAAATAAACATGTCCAAGACCGAACTACTTCTAATCCCTCCTCTAACTCTACTACAGTTTCTAATTTTTCCATCACTGTTGGCGGCACCACTATCTCGCCATCACCTCAAGTCTGCTGCCTTGGAGTCACACTTGACTCAAATCTGTCCTTCATCCCCCACATCCAACTGCTCTCTTCATCTTGCCACAACCACCTGTGCAATATCTACAAAATACTAAACTGCTTATCCACTCCCTGTTAATTTCCCGACTTGACTACTGCAATAACTTGATAATTGGCCTCCCTATCCTCCACCTCTCTCCCCTTCAATCCATCCTAAATGCATCTGCCAGGCTAATCCACCTCTCTCAACACTCCGTTTCTGCTGCACCTCTCTGTGTGTCCCTTCACTGGCTTCCCATTCACAGCGGAATTAAATTCAAAATTCTCACCCTGACCTACAAAGCCCTCACCAATGCTGCCCCACCCTACCTGTCCTCACTCATCAACAAATATACTCCAGCCCGCCCCTAAGATCCAACAATGACCTGCTCCTTGCATCCTCTACCATCACCTCCTCTCATGCTAGACTACAGGACGTCTCTTGTGCGGCACCAACCCTCGCACTTCCTCGAGCCGTCAGACTCTCTCCTAACCTCTCCTCCTTTAAACGTTTCCTAAAGACCTTTTTGTTCAGGGAAGCCTATCACCCGACTCATTTACAAATGAACTTCACTAACCTAACAGTTGCCCTCATCTCCCCACTAATATCATTCCCACTTTTGCAGTCCCCACCTCCGGTTTCCCATCCTCCTACCCATCTAGATTGTAAGTCCCTATGGGAATAGGGCCCTCAATTCCCCCTGTATCTGTCTGTAAAATGTTGTCTTTTATTGTATTGTTTCTCCATTGTACTTTTATCCTTGTACCCATGGGCAGCACTTTGGAATCGGTTGGCGATTTATAAATAAAGAATAATAATAAAATAATAATAATAATAGTGCAGGGTGCAATATCCATATATCACCTTCCATCTAATGTATAGGGCACAATCTGATATTACAGGTCAATAGAAAGTTATTAATGAGAGAATGGTAGCAGCCTACATTTTGTTAGCATGCCCTATAATTTCAAGGGATAGGGTGGGCCATGCTAACATACTACAAGTGGTGAGTTATGAGTAGTATGACCACTGAAAACGTTAGTACATCTGAGGAGGTCCTGAAGTAAAATATTAGGGATAGAGTAAAAGAATAACAAAACATGTATAATATATTAAAATTTTATATATATATATATATATATATATATATATATATATATATATATATATATATATATATATATATATATATATATATATATATATAATTAGTATTATTAATAATAATAATAATAATAATAATAATATCAGTTATTTATAGAGCACCAACAGATTCTGCAGTGCTAAAACATGGGTCCAATATGCAAGGTAACAATTATGGGAGACAAATGATAGAGGACCCTTCCAATAGTTTCACTGTTGTAAATCAGTTCTCAGGAAGGTGATCTTCAAAGCAGCTTGCCTTGCAGGCTTACATACTAAGGGAGTTCAAGGGGATAACTAAAGGAGTAGAGGAACTAAGATAAGAAAATATCAGTGTATATTAAATGCATCCCTGAACAGTAGAGTCTTTAAGGAGCACTTGAAAGTTTGAAATCTTGGGGAGAGTCTTGTGGAGTGAGGCAGAGAGTAGATGGGAATGTGAGGAGGTAACAAGAGAGGATGAGAGAAGAAGGTCATGAAAAAAAGAAGGGGATGGGAGAGAGAGTATCTGGAGATGAGGTCAGAGATATAGGGTGGAGCAGTGTTATAAATAGAAAACATATACATTTATATATATTTTACATTTAAAATATAGTTTAAGACGTTGTGAAGAACAATACTTACTTTTTTTAGCCAGCTTTGTATACCACTTTTAACTACCATAAATCAAAATTGTGAAACATCTGAATGATATTTATTAGAGATGTACAGCCAATACATTTTTGTTTCAGACCAAAAATTTTTGTTTCCCAGAATATTCGGTGGCTGCATTATTCGGTATTCATTTCATTAAAAACGAAACAAATACAGAATTTTAGTTAAATATTTTCAGTAATTTTCATTAAAGCAAATGCAAAGGTTTGAAAGCCACAGGTGAAAAGTTCACCTGAAGCTACAATACCTGCCTTAGGCCTAGATTTGGAGTTTGGCGGTAGCCGTGAAAACCAGCGTTAGAGGCTCCTAACGCTGGTTTTAGGCTACCTCCGGTATTTGGAGTCACTCAAAAAAGGGTCTAACGCTCACTTTTCAGCCGCGACTTTTCCATACCGCAGATCCCCTTACGTCAATTGCGTATCCTATCTTTTCAAAGGGATTTTTCTAACTCCTGTATTTAGAGTCGTGTCTGAAGTGAACGTTAGAATTCTAATGACAAAACTCCAGCCGCAGACAAAAGTCAGTAGTTAAGAGCTTTCTGGGCTAACGCCGGTTCATAAAGCTCTTAACTACTGTACTCTAAAGTACACTAACACCCATAAACTACCTGTGTACCCCTAAACCGAGGTCCCCCCACATCGCCGCCACTCGAATAAATTTTTTTAACCCCTAATCTGCCGACCGCCACCTACGTTATCCTTATATACCCCTAATCTGCTGCCCCTAACACCGCCGACACCTATATTATATTTATTAACCCTAACCTGCCCCCCACAACGTCGCAGCCAGCTACCTACAATAATTAACCCCTAATCTGCCGACCGCAAAGCGCCGCTACTTAAGTTATCCTTATGTACCCATAATCTGCTGCCCCTAACACCGCTGACCCCTATATTATATTTATTAACCCCTAATCTGCCCCCTCAACGTCGCCTCCACCTGCCTACACTTATTAACCCCTAATCTGCCGAGCGGACCGCACCGCTACTATAATAAAGTTATTAACCCCTAATCCGCCTCACTAACCCTATAATAAATAGTATTAACCCCTAATCTTCCCTCCCTAACATCACCGACACCTAACTTCAATTATTAACCCCTAATCTGCCGACCGGAGCTCACCGCTATTCTAATAAATGTATTAACCCCTAAAGCTAAGTCTAACCCTAACACTAACACCCCCCTAACTTAAATATAATTTAAATCTAACGAAATTAATTAACTCTTATTAAATAAATTATTCCTATTTAAAGCTAAATACTTACCTGTAAAATAAATCCTAATATAGCTACAATATAAATTATATTTATATTATAGCTATTTTAGGATTAATATTTATTTTACAGGTAACTTTGTATTTATTTTAACCAGGTACAATAGCTATTAAATAGTTAAGAACTATTTAATAGCTAAAATAGTTAAAATAATTACAAAATTACCTGTAAAATAAATCCTAACCTAAGTTACAATAAAACCTAACACTATACTATCATTAAATTAATTAAATTAAATATCTACAATCACCTACAATTAAACCTAACACTACACTATCAATACATTAATTAAATACAATACCTACAAATAACTACAATGAAATAAACTAACTAAAGTACAAAAAATAAAAAAGAACTAAGTTACAAAAAATAAAAAAATATTTACAAACATAAGAAAAATATTACAACAATTTTAAACTAATTACACCTACTCTAAGCCCCCTAATAAAATAACAAAGACCCCCAAAATAAAAAATGCCCTACCCTATTCTAAATTACTAAAGTTCAAAGCTCTTTTACCTTTCCAGCCCTGAACAGGGCCCTTTGCGGGGCATGCCCCAAGAAGTTCAGCTCTTTTGCCTGTAAAAAAAAACATACAATACCCCCCCAACATTACAACCCACCACCCACATACCCCTAATCTAACCCAAACCCCCCTTAAATAAACCTAACACTAAGCCCCTGAAGATCATCCTACCTTGTCTTCACCTCACCGGGTATCACTGATCGGTCCTGGCTCCAAAATCTTCATCCAACCCAAGCGGGGGCTGGCGATCCATCATCCGGTGGCTGAAGAGGTCCAGAAGAGGCTCCAAAGTCTTCATCCTATCCGGGAAGAAGAATAGATCCGGACCGGCAACCATCATCTTCCAAGCGGCATCTTCTATCTTCATCCGATGAGGACCGGCTCCATCCTGAAGACCTCCACCGCGGACCCATCTTCATCCGGCGACGTCCAACTGAAGAATGACGGTTCCTTTAAGGGACGTCATCCAAGATGGCGTCCCTCGAATTCCGATTGGAATATTCTGATTGGCTGATGGAATCAGCCAATCAGAATCAAGCTCAATCCGATTGGCTGATCCAATCAGCCAATCAGATTGAGCTCGCATTCTATTGGCTGTTCTGATCAGCCAATAGAATGCAAGCTCAATTTGATTGGCTGATTGGATCAGCCAATCGGATTGATCTTGATTCTGATTGGCTGATTCCATCAGCCAATCAGAATATTCCTACCTTAATTCCGATTGGCTGATAGAAACCTATCAGCCAATCGGAATTCGAGGGACGCCATCTTGGATGATGTCCCTTAAAGGAACCATCATTCTTCAGTTGGACGTCGCCGGATGAAGATGGGTCCGCGGTGGAGGTCTTCAGGATGGAGCCTGTCCTCATCGGATGAAGATAGAAGATGCCGGTTGGAAAATAATGGTTGCCGGTCCAGATCTACTCTTCTTCCCGGATAGGATGAAGACTTTGGAGCCTCTTCTGGACCTCTTCAGCCACCGGATGATGGATCGCCAGCCCCCGCTTGGGTTGGATGAAGATTTTGGAGCCAGGACCGATCTGTGATACCCGGTGAGGTGAAGACAAGGTAGGATGATCTTCAGGGGCTTAGTGTTAGGTTTATTTAAGGGGGGTTTGGGTTAGATTAGGGGTATGTGGGTGGTGGGTTGTAATGTTGGGGGGGGGTATTGTATGTGTTTTTTTTTACAGGCAAAAGAGCTGAACTTCTTGGGGCATGCCCCGCAAAGAGCCCTGTTCAGGGCTGGTAAGGTAAAAGAGCTTTGAACTTTAGTAATTTAGAATAGGGTAGGGCATTTTTTATTTTGGGGGTCTTTGTTATTTTATTAGGGGGCTTAGAGTAGGTGTAATTAGTTTAAAATTGTTGTAATATTTTTCTTATGTTTGTAAATATTTTTTTATTTTTTGTAACTTAGTTCTTTTTTATTTTTTGTACTTTAGTTAGTTTATTTCATTGTAGTTATTTGAGGTATTGTATTTAATTAATGTATTGATAGTGTAGTGTTAGGTTTAATTGTAGGTAATTGTAGGTATTTTATTTAATTAATTTAATGATAGTATAGTGTTAGGTTTAATTGTAACTTAGGTTAGGATTTAGGATTTATTTTACAGGTAATTTTGTAATTATTTTAACTATTTTAGCTATTAAATAGTTCTTAACTATTTAATAGCTATTGTACCTGGTTAAAATAAATACAAAGTTACCTGTAAAATAAATATTAATCCTAAAATAGCTATAATATAATTATAATTTATATTGTAGCTATATCAGGATTTATTTTACAGGTAAGTATTTAGCTTTAAATAGGTATAATTTATTTAATAAGAGTTAATTAATTTTGTTAGATTTAAATTATATTTAAGTTAGGGGGGTGTTAGTGTTAGGGTTAGACTTAGCTTTAGGGGTTAATACATTTATTAGAATAGCGGTGAGCTCCAGTCGGCAGATTAGGGGTTAATAATTGAAGTTAGGTGTCGGCGATGTTAGGGAGGGCAGATTAGGGGTTAATACTATTTATTATAGGGTTAGTGAGGCGGATTAGGGGTTAATAACTTTATTATGATAGCGGTGCGGTCCGCTCGGCAGATTAGGGGTTAATAAGTGTAGGCAGGTGGAGGCGACGTTGTGGGGGGCAGATTAGGGGTTAATAAATATAATATAGGGGTCGGCGGTGTTAGGGGCAGCAGATTAGGGGTACATAAGGATAATGTAAGTAGCGGCGGTTTACGGAGCGGCAGATTAGGGGTTAAAAATAATATGCAGGGGTCAGCGATAGCGGGGGCGGCAGATTAGGGGTTAATAAGTGTAAGGCTAGGGGTGTTTAGACTCGGGGTACATGTTAGGGTGTTAGGTGCAGACGTAGGAAGTGTTTCCCCATAGCAAACAATGGGGCTGTGTTAGGAGCTGAACGCGGCTTTTTTGCAGGTGTTAGGGTTTTTTTCAGCTCAAACAGCCCCATTGTTTCCTATGGGGGAATCGTGCACGAGCACGTTTTTGAGGCTGGCCGCGTCCGTAAGCACTGCTGGTATCGAGAGTTGAAGCTGCGTTAAATATGCTCTACGCTCCTTTTTTGGAGCCTAACGCAGCCTTTATGTGGACTCTCAATACCAGAGTTATTTAAAAGGTGCAGCCAGAAAAAAGCCAGCGTTAGCTACGCGGGTCCTTACCAACAAAACTCTAAATCTAGCAGTTAATGTGCTCTAAAGAGCAATAAGATAGTTATAAACACTTTAAAAGTAAACAAATGAATTATGACGGTTTCCATCAAGATTTTTTAATTTTCTTTCATTTTCTATGTGCATTCATTCGGATATTCATTTCATTAAAGTAAAATAAAAATCAAATTTTTGTCATGAGCGTGCATTCATGTGAAAACGAATGCCCTTTCTTAATATTTATTGTATAAGTGCATTAGATAGTTTAACACTTAGTAATTTGTGGCACACTTGATTTTCACATTATTGTAAAGTATGCGGATAAAATTATTAGTTTTATCATTTTGGATGTGGGGGGTGAAGTATTCTAATTATGTGCAAAATAATATTTTCAGATATACACAAATGTTAACATGATGTAAAATATATGCAGATAAAATTTGTTTTATTGATGCTCTTTTATTGCAATGGATAGCCACATATCTTGCTATGATAATGAGTTATGGTGTTACATATAATTCAGAAGATATATTAGCCCTGTTAAACTGTATTATAAAACACATTCACAGTGTTTTCTTAGAACAGTCAATTACATGTTTTTCATTTTCAGCTAATCCAATCTGTAACTTGCAAATGAATAACAGATATGCACAGATCATCTCTTCAAAATAATACACTGACTTCTACAACAAATAATTTAAGAGGAGTGTAGAAAGGTCAACAGTTGTTAGGATTTATTTTCTGTTGAAGTTAAAAATGCACAATGAATACAAATGTTTTAGTGTCTCTAACAAGTATCTTGTTTATCTGAAATAATAAAGATGTAAATGTTTAAATATTTTTTTTAAATACAGAGAAATAAAAAGTAAAAATGAAGAAAAAAACCATCGTCCATCAGATGTAGTGTAAAGAGTTGCATATGTAGTCTAGTAACAAAAAGTTAATGAAAATAAAATACATATAAAAAAATACAATCAGTATGTATCAACATAATATTTGAGATGCTATCATTCCCAAGAAAGATAATTTTGTAAATGATGAACCATTTCAAATGTGAATGACAAATCCAGAGAAGATGGACTGCAACTTGGCTTGAAAAAAAAAGACTAATCAATTTAATTTGATACAGATGGAGGAGTTGTCTCTTTGAAGTGTAATGGATTAAATCAGACTGAAATGTGTCATCTAGAAAAAGGGAACTATAAGAGGATATTTTACACACATATTTATGATAGAAAAAATGTATTACCTAAATACAATTGTACTAACAAAACATCAGAAACAGATAATATATATATATATATATATATATATATATTATTTTTTTAAACAAAAATATGACACACTGCTCTAAACTCAAAAACATAAATAAAAAACACTTACAAAGTGTATATATGGGCACTATCACCACAATAAAAAATGTCAGCAACAATGTAAATATATATATATATATATATATATATATATATACCATAACCAGCATATAGCATATAATACCAAAAGTGTAGGACAGAATTACACAAACAATCGTGGAGTAGTGCAAATGTCTGGATATTATATTGCCAATTCCATATATATGTGTAAGTCCAAACTAAGAATTTTTAATATATAAAAATAGCACACTATCGCTACTAACAGAAATTAATAACAATTATTTATATATATATATATATATATATATATATATATGTATCATAGGTCTAGAATATTATTTCTTTGTACATATATCCTAAGAGGATTTTACTTATATTAATAATATGTATATTAAGAACAATAAAAGGATACATTTTGTTTAATTTAATATCAATCTCTATATTTCAAAGAGAATAGACCACTTTTACAGTAAAATTACATAGACAGATTTTTCTGTCCCAATGGCCACAAAATAACCAATCACGACCAATGATTAACACACCTATATAATTGATTGGTTAGATTAGTAGGAGTCCGTATGTCAACAAACCCATGTATGAGTTACGATCTTTATGGTTGTTAAACACACCCATACATTCGATTGGCTAGATTTTGGAGGAGCCCGGGTGTCAACAAACCCATGTGCAAGTTATGACCAGCTAAAAATCACACTGAATTTAACATTTGGATTGCAACTAAAGAAATCCTAATATCCAAACAGTGGTTATATAAGATACATGTTTATACCTTCAATTATCATTGCTGAATCTTAGTTACAATAATATATTGTTTGACACACCTATAGGCATTCATATAGATGATGACTAATATATTACGTCTAGTCATCTAGTGATTTTATGAAGATATACCACTAATACTGTATATAATCTGGGTCATACTTCCAACATTTCATCCCAGTGTTATAGAACAAAAGTGTTTTATACGTTTAAAGGATTACTTTCTGTTATAATTTTTAAGCTAAACAACTAACATATTAAAGTTAATAAACATTAATTAAAACCTACTGACCTATATTTTCTCCAAAACGAAGTTTCATAACGTTCTAAAAGTTATATCTTTTATTCGCCGATGATGTCACATTATCCTGCCCACTATTTTCAGCACTGCATGTTCAAAATACTTAAACCAATAACTCTGTGTTTAAAGCGCCATTTTGAAACCTAGGTATTGTAAATAATTTGGTACAGAGCAAAGGATACCCACGGAGTGGGTTTGGAAAACAATTAAATTTGCAGACAAGATTTCTGACATACGGTAGAGATATGTTAATGAAATGATATTGATAAAAAGCGTATTTGGGGTAGTTAGTTAGTAACAGGCATAGAAAATATTTACTTACAGTGGCCCTTTAACACTAACTGATTCGTCTATGTATGTTGTCCTGAAACTTTATTTAAACACTTTTTATGTTGCAGTATATAATTTGATTTTCAATCTTATATTTCTCTTTTATACACTGAGATACTATATATGGTTGTATCTAAATAAGTTTTTAATACGTTTTTAATAAATTGAATGTATTATTATGTTTTTAACATTGTAACACACCACCCCTGTGAGGTCATGTGACTGAGAGGGAGGTGTGATTTTAGAAGCCATTTTATTGGTTGTATTTGTGTATATAATGTAGCAAGTTTGTAATGTATGTATCAGCCTGATGAAACAGTAGTAATACTGAGAAATGCATTAAAAAGCTGTACATTTTGGTGTTTAATAAAACACTTTTTTATATGACTTGCTACTTTTGCACTTTTTGAGTGACCTGTTTCACCATTGGATGGTTAAAGGGACATGAAACCCACATTTTTTCTTTCATGATTTAGAAAGAGAATGCAATTTTAAACAACTTTCTAATTTACATCTCATTTGTTTTATTCTCTTGATATTCTTTGCTGAAAAGCATATCTAGATATGCTCAGTAGCTGCTGATTGGTTGCTGCACATAGACACCTCGTGTGATTGGCTCACCCATGTGCATTGCTTTTTCTTCAACTAAGGATATCTAAAATATGAAGCAAAATAAATAATAGAAGTAAATTGTAATGGTGTTTAAATTTGTATTCTCTATCTGAATCATGAAATAAAGATTTTGGGTTCAGTGGCCCTTTAATAGCAGAAAGGAGGCCGACATACCCCCATCTACTGCAAGTGAAGTGGCACTCTTTTGTATCCAGTGTATCCTTGTATCCAAAGGAGAGTTTTACCGGACAACTCTGAGGGTCTGGTCTGCCTAGTTTGCACTACGTTACAGTGTAAGACCAAATGTGAGTGTATTACATTCAATATTTATCTTTTGTTACACCATACAGAATTATGTGGCCCCTTCTCCATCTTTTTCTAGAAAAACTCAAAAACATGACATTTTATTAACTCTATGTAAACACCACAGATGTGAAATGTTAAAAGTTTTTGCTGTCTTCTAAAATTCTTAGTGCTTTCTAAATAATTTAAATTTTGTGTTGATACATCCAAAAAGTTGGTTATACGAAAAATATTTTTTCCTTAATTAATTAGTATCAACAGTAGCATGTGCATTCACTATTCTTAGTGAAAAACATAATTGCACAAGAGCCGTTATATTGGTTAATACAAATACAGAATATAGGTATTTGTGCAATAAACACGGAATGTAAATTATAGTGGCTGTATTACAACTTTTAAAGTTATACGAAAGGGTAATATGTTCACTACAAAAATAGCACGAAAAATGTAACTTAGTATAAACTATTAAAGTAAAATATATCAAGGCATAATGTTATAAAAAATAAAATGTTTGACAGAATACTAAAAGGGACATTCCAGTTTATTGTCTGTCCTTTCATCAAAACTGAAATGTTACTTTTCATGTTGTTTCTTAAAATAAAATATTTTTATAACAGAATATTTAGTATTATATTCACACCACTTGACCAGACAGGAGAATTAGTTTTTTCCCTTGGCATTTTAATAAGTATCCCTGTGACAAATTAAGCCCTAGCATCATAGCACCTGTTAGAGAATGTAATATTTTCATTTTTGTTTACAATTGTCAAAAGTGGAAATGTTATGCTATTGGGCATTAAAAATAGTTAGTATTAAGATTAGTATCATCAGCTTTTTAATTAGCTATCTATTTGTTTTCTTGGACCACCACTTCCAGTACTAAAAACACATGTTCAGCTATTTTACTGTTGATATTATGCTGTATGTTGTTGGGTTGGTGCTGATAACTAATGTTCTTGAAGAAAATACACTTTCATCTTTGAGAATATTAATTTTATCTAGACTTTTCATATCCAGATGCATGAGTGTGAGCTTAATCAAAACAATAATTTGCTACTGTGGTCACCAATAGTGTCCAAAATTATTATAGAATAAACAAACAGGAAGAAAACAACCAAGGGGTCAAACACTATCCTTTAAAAAAGTTTATCGAATGATGTATCTACAAAAATCCCCATGGACTATAATGGTAAAATTAAAAAAAAAAAAAAAAAAAAATGATAAGATAAACATTTCTAAAGATTACAGAACCCTAAGTGGTTCAGTCGCCATGTTGATTACAATGATCAACTAGTTTTCTAATTATATTCTTGTGGATTATAATTTGCCACCACAACCTTAAATAAATAGATAACACAATTCTGATTTATTTTATATGCTTTATCATTTTATGCGTGTATGTGAAATTGCTATAACAATAATTCACAGTATGTTGTTGCTTCATTGATTGCTAATTTAGAACTTTAAGTTGTTAGAATCGATCACAGATGACATCACCAAAGTAAAAACATTTTGAGACAAAAGTAATTTATAGCAAATTCATTTGTACTGAGACTAAAACAAAACATACTTTAAAGCAGACATCTCAAACCAGTAGTAAAAATGTTATAGTAGAACACTGCCGCTAATTAAGTGGATTCTACAGGTTCATTTAATAGATACAATTATAATGAACTGTTGAACTGTGATACAAATGTAATTATTTTGTTCTGTTTTAGCCAATTGCCTAGAACATTAAGACTGATTTTTTTAAATATAGATTATCTAGGTTTTGAATTGAACTTATATAGTATCTTTAAAATCTTTTGTTTACATTTTATAGAAATGTCATGAGAGTAACTAAAACATTTTTAAAGTTCACAAATAATAATCATTCATCTTTTACTAAAAAGAGAACCTTGAAAATTGAAATCTGTTTAAAATACCATAACTAAAACAAATGGCTGGAAAACAAATATATACCTAAGGATCTTTAGGTGATCTCCAACATGTGCAAAATTAAATTTAAAAAAAATCAAGCGGTAAATAAAATATTTATCTAGACACATTTTTCTATGAAATATTTATAGTAATGAGAGTGCATATTTTTGCTATATTGTTTAATACGTCAAAGTGACATCTGTTTCCCTTTAAATTGCTTATCCATGTATTTTACTAAATCAAAAGTGGTGAACTGAACCCAATACAGGGCTAGAATACGAGTGGAGCAACATTAATCTATCACGCAAAAGCACTAACTCTCAACTTTGGCTTTTTGCGTGCATCTGGTAGAGAGCATGTTACAAATATAAAGTAACAATTTTTCGCTCATGCACTAACCCTATGTGCACAAACAGCCGAAGTTGGAATATCACAACCTTGTTAACGTACTTCCCCATAGACTTCAATGGAAAAGTGGAAAAAAAACTAAGACACATACTCGTGGGCTAACCAGAATCACCACAAGCCCCCTACTCTAATAACCCATAAACTGTTACATAGCACTAATGCAAATTACTCCATTACACTATTAACCCCTAAACCTCCACAACCCCATTTTGCAAATTACTTGTGACACTACTAACCCCTAACCGCAACAATCCCCACATCTCAGATTACCTGCAACACTATTAAAGGGACAGTCTACTCAAAACTAAACTTTCATGATTCAGATAGGGCATGCAATTTTAAACAACTTTCCAATTTACTTTTATCATCAAATTTGCTTTGTTCCCTTGGTGGTATTTTTGAAAAGCTAAACCTAGCTAGGCTCAAACTGATTTCTAAACAGTTGAAAACCGCCTCCTAGCTCAGAGCATTTTGAAAGTTTTTCACAGTTAGACTGTGCTAGTTCACATGTGTCATATAGATAACATTGTGCTCACTCCCGTGAAGTTATTTGGGAGTCTTCACTGATTGACTACACTGCATGTCTGTCAAAGGCACTTAGATAAGGAGGCTGTCTGCAAAGGCTTAGATACAAGGTAATCAGAGAGGTAAAAAGTATATTAATATAACTGTGTTGGTTATGCAAAAATGGGAAATGGATAATAAAAGAATTATCTATCTTTTCAAATAAGAACATTTTGGTGTAGACTGTCCCTTTAACTACTAAACTGTCACACACATTGCAAAGCACCCGCTACACTATTATCCCCTAAACTGCCACAAACACCACATTGCAAAGTACCCCTCTACACTATTAACTCTAAAACCACCACAACCCGTTACCTCATTGCAAAGTTCCCCCTAACCAGCTAACTTCCCTAACACCCCTAACCAGCTAACCCCCCCAGCCAACTAACACCCTTAACCACCTAACCCCACTGACATGCCTAACCTAAAACACCCCCAAAGTTACTACAAAAAACCTTACATTAAAAAATCGAACACTACAAAAAATAAAAAAACACCATTACAGAAAAAAACATAATTAACAAAAATAAAAAACTTCTGATATTCCATCTGATGTCCTCTTCATGCAGTCACCCACCACATACTGAATTTTGAATGCAAGTTACCTCCTTTATATAGGGGTGCCCTTGCTTTGCTTTTGGCTGATTTTCAAATGAAAATTCAAATCAGCCAATGGAAAAAGCTTTCATTCTATTGGCTGCTTTACATTTTGACCTTTTTTAAAATATATAATTGCAATAAGCCCCTTATCTGCCACAACCCCATCCAATAAACTCCCTATACTATTAACCCCTAAACCACCAAAATCCCACCGCAAATTACCCCTTTACAATATTAACCCCTATTAACTCCTAAACTGCCACAAAGACCAGATAACCCCTATTTACCCCTATTAACCCCTAAACTGCCACATAGCCCACTACTATAAATTAACTACACTATTAACCCCTAAACCACCAATAACCCATCACAAACTACCCCCTAACCTATTAACCCCTAAGCACCAAAACCCCCATTGCAAAATACCCTCTAGCTTATTAACCCCTAACTGCCATACCCTCCATTGCAAAATACCCCCAACCTATCTACCCCCTAATCACACAACCCTCATTGCGAAATACCCCCTAACATCCTAACAGCTAACCCTCCAAGATCCCTAACCTAAGACCCCCTAAGTTACAAAAAATAAAAACACTACTGTTTCAAAAAATAAAAAACACTAGCATTACAGGGCATTTGTTGGGCAGTGTCCTAGCTGAATTAGCTCTTTTGCATTAAAAACCCTATCCTAAAACCAAAGAAACCACACAGTCCCCCAAAAAAGAGCTATCTTTAAGATAAAACTGAAAAGGGCATTAGCAATTAAACTCTTTTGTTAAACAAAACTATTCTTAAAAATGATGCCATGAAAATTTCATCAGTGTTTACGTTTTTTGGGGTGAAAAAACCCTATAATATAACAACAACAACAAAAAAAACACCCCAAAAAAAAAAAACTACTGCTAAACCATAAACGTTGGTACTCACCAAACTTGGATCCGGCTCCTTAGGGGGGCTTCTTTTCTTCTGATCTTGCATCCAATGTATCTTCTCCACAGCACACTGAAGCTTGAATGTGAGGTTCCCCCTTATATAGGGGTGCCCTTGCATTTTAATTGCCTGATTTTTTAATTCTTAGTTCAATCGGCCAATAGAAAAAGCTTTGTTTATTAAACAATTGCACTCCATCTGTAATCTAGCCCTATTTTTTTTCGCTTATCTCCATGTATTATCCAAACAACCCTTTTTGATCTGACTCCAATGTATATTTATTTGCCCCCCTCATTAGTACTTCCTACTTCTAAGATTTCTACCACTCTGCGCCTTCTTCTAGAACTTATTAGACTGCCCCTTTATACGGTCTCTCACCTTACATAGTTTCCAAAGTGCTTATGCTCTTTAAAAACCTACATATTAAGAGGGGTTTTTACCTCTTATCCCTGGAAGTACCTCTATATTCTAACAGACAAAAATCAATCTTGAACTGTTTTCAATTTACAAACCCCATGACATTACAACCCACACATTTGGTCTTCTTTCCCTTCTCATTGTCAACTGGCTTTCCTCCTGTATTAATTTGTTTATGTGCGGTATTTTCACTATAAATTAGAGTAATATTGTACCCACTGCTCATGTACCCAACATTACAAAATATGAAACTAAGTTTACTAATTACAAATAAATAATAACAATGATAATAACTATTCTATTGCTATTGAAATGGAAACTTATTAAAATTCTCTTAAGATACATTATCTTATAAGATCTTTATAAAAAACAATTATTTACTACAAAAATGTATCAATTTCAAAATATAAAAAACTCATAGGCATTCTGTTTTCTTCCATGATCCTTTAAACAATAAGATAAGTATTTGTCAAAATTATATTTATATGCAGAAACTGAATACAAAGTCAAAAGCCAATCTCAAATTATAACACAAGAGCATACTTTGAGTCTGATTTCTAATTTAACGTCTAGATTATTTCTGAATGTGTACTTATATAAAAGCTAAGTAGCAAACACAAGTACCCACTTGAATGATTAGTGGTACAAGAAAGTCAATTCAGGAACATTTGTTAAATTTTCTTTTTAGCATTTCTCATCATACACAATGTAGAAATAATAAATATGTATATATATATATTTCTCAAGTGAGAGTAACAAAGCCTCTTAGAAATACTTGTGATTACTGTCTGAAATACTTAAGATTTAAAAAGATATCCACTGCAACATTAAATAATTCTAAATACAATCATACAAGCTCAATGTTAAATTATATTTTGGGGAACATTATGTTAGACTATTGTATACAATACTATATGACTTTCTGACTTATGATTTCATGTTTTACATTCTAAAAATATACTGTTTTACAAAATAAAGTTAATGCATATAGGCTTCTTACACATGGTTTACAAATAAATGCAGTGAAGAAATGAATATCTAGATCACATGAGGTTATAAAATGCTTATATTTTGTTTACTATATGTAAAATAATTTTATGTTGGCTTAACTATTATTTACATAACTATGCACATAAAATAAATTTCAATACAGAAAGAGAAACAGTCTTCCAGGAATGAACAAAAGTTCAGTGACTTGTTCTATGTCTCGGTTACCACCTGAGACTAACTTCTCTTAGGCCAATTGTGCTTTTCCAAGAGAAAAAAAACTTTTCTTAAGGATATCAGTCTGATGCCACCTAACAAGGTCAGCCCAGCCACGAAATATCAGGCAATTCTTCTCTGAACAAGGTAAATGGCAACCCCAGATTATCTTTTCAACCTCCTTTGGACCTTGTCAGTGAAGTGCAGCCATATCCCTCTAAGTGCACTGGGCAAGGAGTCCACACCTGGTTTCCCCTATCACCCTTAGGCAGGCTTTCCCCATAGTCATAATACAAATACATACAGAAAGAGTAGCAGTCTGTAAGAAATGAACAAAAGCTCAGTGACTTGTTCTATGGCCTGGTTACCACCTGTGAGTAGCTTCTTATAGCCAAATTGTGCTTTTCACAGAGGAAAACTTTTCTGAATTATATCAGTCTGATCCCGCCTAGCAGGGTCAGTCCAGCCCCAGACAATTCTCCTCTGAACAAGGGAAATGGCAGCCCCAGATGATTGTTTCAGCCTCCTTTAGGGCTTGCCAGGGAGGTGCAGCCACATCCCTCCAACCACACTGGGCAAGATCCCATATCTGGTTCCCCCATCACCCTTAGGAAGACTAAAATAAATTTACCATTGTTGTTCACATGCCAAATAGTTTCACATGAGAACTAATAATTTACTTTATCTCTGATGGTAATTAGCAGGCAGGTGCAATACAGCTTCTGACAGGTTGTATTAAACTTGCTTCCAACTAAAAAATAAAATGGAGGAGTAGAGATCTTGGAAGTGTATACCTAGTTAATTAATTTTAAAAAAAACAAAGAATTGCAAATGCAATAAAAATCGTGCAAGTGAAACATTATTCTAAAAGGGACACTGTACCCAAAAATTTTCTTTCATGATTCAGATTGAGCATGAAATTTTAAGCAACTTTCTAATTTACTCCTATTATCAAATTTTCTTCATTCTCTTGGTATCTTTATTTAAAATGCAAGAATGTAAGTTTAGATGCCGGCACATTTTTGGTGAACCACCTGGGTTGTCCTTGCCGATTGGTGGATACATTCATCCACCAATAAAAAATTGCTGTCCAGAGTACTGAACCCCAAAAAAGCATAGATGCCTTCTTTTTCAAATAAAGATAGCAAGAGAACAAAGAAAAAATGATAATAGGAGTAAATTAGAAAGTTGCTTAAAATTGCATGCTCTTTCTGAATTATAAAACAAATTTTTTTTGGGTAAAGTCTCCCTTTAAGGATTTACTTCCTGATATCTTTAATTCAATAAAAGGTGAGTAGGATTATATAGCTTCATGCTCAGGATGGAAAGAAAACACACATACATTTTTTAATAGTAAATACTGTCTATACAGGTGAAATTGCAACTTAAGGGACATTTGATTATGTATTGAAATATATAGGAAACACTATAGCTTTTATTGCTGTACTTATAAATAAAGATCTAGTCTAAATATGTTATTGGTAATTTTTTAAAGGATTAATTTTTAATTAAAACACAATTATTTCAGTTAAAATGTTATTCTTTGAATTGTTCCTTCCTGTTACTTTAACATTGCTATAGATAAATATCATTTTTTTATTCGGTTTAATTAAACTTGACATTTTGGCAAATAATGTACAATATTCATTTAGCAATCAAAATTAGTTTTGACAAGATGACTAGTACATCAACATTATGTCAAGTATATACAATATATTTATAATTTTTTTAAAGTGCAAACTAGGTCATCAAAAAGTATATATATATCTTTCTTTTTTTTTTTTAATATGTTTCACAGTTTGAAACAAATTGAAAATAATAAGCACAAGAAAAACAAAAGGTCACAGCATATGGAAGAAAAACATCACAGATTTTCCAAAATTGCTATTTACCTTGCGTCACTAGAAAGCTATGTAACCTTAGTTTTATATATTTTTTAACTAAAGTAACTAAGACTTTTGTTTTATTATTTTTTAGTATTATCAACAAGCCTGATAAAAACATGGGTAAATATTTTTTTTCTATAATGTGTTACAAATCAAAATCTTAGTAATAACATGCACCTAGATTAAACATTTTGTGCTATAGAGGGTACGAAATGAACACAACAAAAGTTGCGTTATTTCACCCTCCATAGCGCTGCCATTACGAGTTTTTGAAAAGCAGCCTTGTGCGTGTGATATGGTTGCGTTGAGCATCATACCGCACAAAATACAAGAAAGTGTTAGAAAAAAACCTAACACCTGCGATCGCGGAATGAAAAGCTCCGTAGCGCAACCCTATTGATGTCTATGGGGAAAAAAATGTTACGTTTAAACCACCCTGACATAAACCTCTAGTCTAAACACCCCTAATATGCTGCCCCAGACATCGCCAACACCTTCTTAATGTTATTAATCCCTAATCTGCTGCTCCCGAATCGCCACCAACGAAAAAAATCTATTAACCCTTAATCTGCCACCCCCGATATCGCCGCCACTATACTAAAGTTATTAACCCTATTCCTCCGCTCCCCCACATCGCTGCCACTAAATAAAGTTATTAACCCCTAAACCTCTGCCCTCCCACATCACTACCACTAAATAAACATTTTAACCCCTTAAACCGCCAGCCCCCCACATTGCAACCACCTAAATTAAACTATATTAACCTCTAAACCTAACCCTAACCGTAACCCTAAACCTAACAACCCCTAACTTTAACATAATTAAAATAGAGCCAAATGTAAGTTACAATTATTAACTAAATAATACCTATTTAAAACTAAAAACAAACTTACCTGTGAAATAAAAATGAAACCTAAACTAGCTACAATAGTCCAAAACAATAAAAATTATTCCTATTCTAATACCCTTTAAAAAAATAAAAAATAAATAAAACCCCTAATCCATAATAAACTACCAAGGGCCCTTAAAAGGGCCTTTTGTAGGGCATTGCCCTAAAGAAATCAGCTCTTTTCCTTCAAAAGAAAAACAAACACCCCCTAACAGTATTACAAACCCCTACCACCCAAACCCACAAAATAAAAATAAAGTAAAATAGCCCTTATTCCTATTGGCTGATTTAAATTTTTCAGCCAATAGGAATGCAATGGTACCCCCAGTATAAAAGGGGTACCTTGCATTTGAATCCTTAGTGTGCAGCGGACGATCGCATGAAGAGGACCTCCATGTCTGATCAATGGACCTCCGTCTGGACCTCCGCCTTGGACCTCCACCTTGGAACTTTCCCTGGACCTCCGCCTTGGACTTTCGCTTGGACCTCCGCCTCCGTGCATCGACCACTCTGCCTCCGCAGGGATGAAGAAGATGCCGGCCCCGCAATGGATGTAGATGGATCCACCTGGATAAAGATGGAGCCACTGGAATGAAGATTATTCAAGACGGACTTCAACAACTGTGAGTACCTAAAGAGGGGTTAGTGTTAGGTTTTTGAAGGGTTTTTGGGTGTTTTGTTTTTCAGATTAGGGTTTGGGCTTGTCTTAAAAGAGCTGAATGCCCTTTTAAGGGCAAGAAAAAGTGCTGAATGCCCCTTTAAGGGCAATGCCCATACAAATGCCCTTTTCAGGGCAATGGGTAGATTAGTTTTTTTTAGAGTTAGGTTTTTATATTTTGGGGGGTTTGTTGGGTGTTGGGTTTTACTGTTGGGGGGTTTACAGGAAAAAGAGCTGATTTCTTTACAGCAATGCCCTGCAAAAGGCCCTTTTAAGGGCTATTGGTAGTTTATTGTAGGCTAGGGTTTTTTTTATTTTGGGAGGCTTTTTATTTTGATAGGGCTATTAGATTAGGTGTAATTGTTTTTATTTTGGATAATTTCGTTTGTTATTTTTTGTAATTTAGTATTTTTTTATTTTTTGTAAATTAGTATTTTTTATTTTTTGTAATTTAGTATTTTGTAATTTTTGTAAAAGCAGATTTAATTTTTTTTAGTAGGATTAAGTTTTTTAATGTGTAATTTAATTAATTTAATTTATAGTTATTTTAATTTTAGTATAATAGTAATGTAAGTTTAATTTATAGTTTAAACTTATTTTGTTTTTATTTCACAGGTAAGTTTTTATTTATTTTAAGATAGGGATATTGTAATTTTTATTTAAAGTTAGGGGGTTGTTAGGTTTAGGAGTTAATAGTATAATTTAGTTTTTGGCGATGTGGGGGGCTGGTGGTTTAGGGGTTAATAGGTTTATTTAGTGGTAGTGATGTGGTAGGCCAGAGGTTTAGGGGTTAACTGTATTTAGTGGCGGCGATGTAGCAGAGCGGTGGAATAGGGGCTAATATATTTATTATAGTGTGGGAAATGTTGGGGTGTGGGGGAATAGCGGTTAGTAACTTTAGTATAGTGTCGACAATGTCAGGGAGTGGCGGAATAGGGGTTAATAAATGTTATTAGTGGCGGCAATGTCGGGAGCGGCAGATTAGGGGTTAATAGGTTTAATATAATATTTGCTATGCTTGATGGCCTCGGTTTAGAAGTTAATATGTAGTTTATGGGTGTTAGTGTACTTTGTAACACTTTAGTTATGAGTTTTATGCAACAGTTATGTTGCGTAAAACTCATTATTACTGCTCTCAGATGGCGGTACGGATCGTGTTGTTATAGGGTGTAACGCAAGCTTTTAGGCAGATTAGGGGTTAATAGATTTTTTTTGTTAGGCGATATCGGGAGCAGCAGATTAGGGGTTAATAACATTATGTAGATTCCCATGAAAAAAACATAATTTTTTTGAGTGTGGGACTGACATTGCGTTACAGGCTAAAAGGCTTGCGGTACAGCTATACCGACAAGACTCGTAATGGGTTTTTAACGCTGAAATGACCATTTTTTCAGCTTTAAAACACGAACGCACAACTCGTAATCTACCTGATGGTTAGTTACAAACAAAATTAATGTTTATTCTATCATTGGTGACTGTATATATATTTCTTTAAAATAAACACTTGTATAATGATGTGGTTATTTGCATCTAATACCTATACAGTAATTCTTATTCATCAGATAAGCATTTTTAACTTTTTAGATGTTAAATGTATCCTTTTTTTTTTTTTTTTCAGAAAATCTTGTCATCTCTAGCTACATTGAAGTAGTTCAAAATAAATTGTTTGTGTTCTAGCCTGTTTAGCTGTTTTTAATTAGTTATATAATGTTTTGATATGCAACTAATATGAATATTTTTTATATTTATAAATTTATAGATTCAGTAGGTCAATTATATTAGGCCATTGAAAGGAATACAAAGATCTCTGTACAAGCTCAGGTGTTTTAATGAGGTCCATGGACATAGTAAATTTACTTCACTGAATGAATAGAACTGGAGTTGCAATAGATACGCATAATTTCCCAACTGTAATTCAATTGCAAAACATATCAATATTTTGGAGATATTTCACATATACTGTATGTAAGCAACTTATAAAATATACACATACATGTAAGCAACATTTAGAAACAAAATAGGGTTCAATTCCAATCTAGTCTCTTTTTCAGCTCCTGATATGTCTTTAAAACATTGGAACAATCACAATTCAAACAATAACACCATTCTCGTATGGGACAAATATCAGATTCGATATTAAATTAGTCACCTATACAAAACATAGACAGCATCAACTTTGGCAATCACAATCCCCAACCTCAAGTTATTGACTAAATATTAACAACAAAATTTACAAATCAAGGTTTCTGATCTGTATCACTCGGGTACCCTTACGATGGCTTCACAACTAGCGGAGCCCGGGGGGACAACCCCCTATGGTTCTGCTTCGAGAGCTTCAGAGTGCTCTGTGTGGTCAAGGCTAGGGGATTCCCCATGACTGCTCTCAGAGGAAAGACAGGATGGGAGTCTAGGTGGTGCACAGGAGCGCTGAGATCCCGTCCCATCTCGTTTCACTATACCACACTTCTAAACGACTGTACACCAGGGGTGCCATGGCAGATACGCGCTTGGTGTCATGAGCTCAACATCTCTATTCCTGAAGAAGACCTTGCCTATGCAATTACTCTCACTAAAAAGACGCTTCACTGCGTCACGGTCTTTGAGACATATATGAAAGGAGTGTTGAAGTGGTATAGAGTCCAAACTCGACTGGCAGCGATGTTCCCGTCCTCTACCAGAGAGTGCTGGAGTGCAATGGCGAGGGCTCTGACATCCATGTCTGGTGGA
Source organism: Bombina bombina (assembly GCF_027579735.1). Lineage (NCBI taxonomy): Eukaryota > Metazoa > Chordata > Amphibia > Anura > Bombinatoridae > Bombina > Bombina bombina. The sequence continues at coordinate 1,171,708,989 of NC_069500.1, forward strand.
GCTGTCCGAAGATCACCTCCCAATGGAATGAGGTTGAATTATTGCTCAGCTCCATGAATCTCGATGTCCACCTGATGCCTGGGATGGCCTTGCTCCATATTCTTCCGAGGTCTTTCTCCTTGAATACCAAGAAGTTCCTAATTTACGTCCTGGCTGCGACTAAACTGTGCATAGCTCGGGCTTGGAAACAAACAGAGCCTCCAAATCTAAATGAGATGTGATAAATCATTTCGCTACGATGGAGAGATATGTCGCCGGCGAAAATGGTACCTTGGACTCTTACTGGGAGACGTGGTCTGACTGGTTCGAACTCCGATGAGTGAGTCCCTTCAGCAGCGCGATCTACCCCTGAAATAGGAGGAGAGAGTTTATACTCTCTCCTCCTCTGCTCCATTCCCTTTACTTCTTCCCCTCCTCCCCTCCCTTTTTTTTCCCTCTCTATCTCTCTTTCTCTTCCTCTGCCTCCCTCTTTCTTCTTTGTATCTCTTCCTTTATTCCCTATCTGAGGGAGATGTGTATAATCCCTATTTATTCAGTTGTCTGACAAATTTGTACGTGGGCTCGGTTGGCTCACTTTCTATTCACCCCTCTTCTATGGCCAAATAATGCCCGATACCTATATATATATATTTTTTTCTTTGTTTCAATATTGACTACTGTGAGACTGCACACTTATGACACACCTACTTTACTATTTCTGATTATTCCAATATATGCAATGTATACTTTTGTAAACCAAACATACTGTTATACTATGTTATCGGTTATGTTCTGATGTAATGCTACTCTAATATTACTGTACAGTGCATTTCTATTCAATAAAGAAAAAATATTTATATAAAAAAAAATTTTACAAATCAAATCCAACAGCCAAAGGCACTTGATAAATTCTCAGCACACACAGATAAACTCGTAACACTTAGTGGATAAACAACAAAATTGGCCACTGAGCATAATCAGACATTAAAAATCAAGATGGCATTGCCTTTGCTGATGACGGTTAAAGCAATCCAAATAAAACAATGGTACTGGAAAGGTCTTCACATCTATTAAATGTTAAAAACATGAAGAGAAACACACCTACAAGATATCAATGGTTACAACATGCAGACAGGGTTGACAAAGTCAGGACAGGTGAAAATGCTGGACCAGCAGAATAAGAATGGTCTGGTGAATTGGTGACAGTGGCTAGAAGCTGGGTGAGCAGATGCATTTTATCATCTATCAGTTTGGTTTTCAGTGATTGACAACCATTATTGGCCATTGTGGGGAATCTGAGATTGGATTGAGTCATCAAGCTCAGTTGTATTTGACTCTTTAAGAATGGGATCAATTTGCTAAAACAAAAAATGCAGATACTGTTTTCAGCATAGAATGAGAAACAGCCCCAAAACATTGCTCTTCTAAATAAAGGTATTGGCCCCTAGTTATCAAGCCGTCAACCTCAAATACGCTGGAATTACGCAGCGTATTTGTGGCGAGGCTGATTCGCCTTAGTTATCAAGCCCTAGACACCGGCAAAAGTAGAATCTGGTGACGTAAGCATCGATCCGCCGGAATCCGTCCGACACAGATCGATTCTGACGTCACTCCAGATGTTCCAAACGCAAGTTCGGCACAATCTGACTACTTTTGGGAGTTATCAAAATCCCAGCAGGTACGCTTGGCATTTTTACGGCCCAGCGTACCTGGTTTTCAATCCGCCGCCCTGGAGGTGGTGGATCCCATAGGAATCAATGGGAGTCAGACCATAGCGAAAGTTCAAGTTCGCTGCTGCCTGACATCCCATTCATTCCTATGGGAAGTGTGTACACCTAACACCCTAACATGTACCCCGAGTCTAAGCACCCCTAATCTGCCCCCCCTACACCGCCACCACCTATATTAAACATTTTAACCCCTAAACCGCCGCTCCCGGACCCCGCCGCAACTCTAAGAAATCTGTTAACCCCTAAACCGCCGCTCCCGGCCCCCGCCGCCACCTACATAATACCTATTAACCCCTATCCTGCCCCCCTATACCACCGCCACCCCTAATTAATGTATTAACCCCTATCCTGCCGCTCCCGGACCCCGCAGCAACGAAATAAATAGTTTAACCCCTAAACCGCCGCTCCCGGACCGCCACCTATATTAAACTTATTAACCCCTAATCTGCCCCCCCTACACTGTCGCCACCTATATTATTTTTATTAACCCCTATCCTGCCCCCCCATACCGCCGTAACCTATAATAAAATTATTAACCCCTAAAGCTAAGTCTAACCCTAACCCTAACACCCCCCTAAATTAAATCTAATTTAAATCTAATGAAATAAATTAACTATTATTAACTAAATTATTCCTATTTAAAGCTAAATACTTCCCTGTAAAATAAACCCTAATATAGCTACAATATAAAAAATAATTATATTGTAGCTATTTTAGGATTTATTTTTATTTTACAGGCAACTTTCAATTTAATTTAACTAGGTAGAATAGCTATTAAATAGTTATTAACTATTTAATAGCTACCTAGCTAAAATAAAGAGAAATTTACCTGTAAAATAAAAACTAACCTAAGTTACAATTACACCTTACACTACACTATCATTAAATAAACGAATCATATTTAAAACTAAATACTTACCTGTAAAATAAACCCTAATATAGCTACAATGTAATTAATAATTACATTGTAGCTATTTTAGGATTTATATTTATTTTACAGGTAACTTTGTATTTGTTTTAACTAGGTACAATAGCTATTAAATAGTTATTAACTATTTAATAACTACCTAGCTAAAAGAAATACAAAATTACCAGTAAAATAAATCCTAACCTAAGTTACAATTAAACCTAACACTACACTATCATTAATTAAATTAAATAAATTAAATACAAATACCTATAAATAAATACAAATAAATACACTAACTAAAGTACAAAAAATAAAAAAGAACTAAGTTACAAAAAATAAAAAATAATTTACAAACATTATAAAAATATTACAACAATTTTAAGCTAATTACACCTACTCTAAGCCCCCTAATAAAATAACAAAGCCCCCCAAAATAAAAAAAATTCCCTACCCTATTCTACATTAAAAAGATACCAGTTCTATTACCTTACCAGCCCTTAAAAGGGCCTTTTGCGGGGCATGCCCCAAAGAAAACAGCTCTTTTGCCTGTAAAATAAAAATACACCCCCCAACATTAAATCCCACCACCCACATACCCCTGAAAATAAAAGGAAAAAAATAAATAGAAGGCATTTTTAGCACACCCATAGAAGTCTATGAGGAGAGGGAGTAATACCCGTGCTATTGTTTTACCTTGAGTGCAGTTAGCGCTCATGAGGGAAACATTTTTAGCTCTCCACTTGTAATCTAGGCCATTGCTGGGTTATCATATTAAAATTAAAATTGTGTAAATATAGAAAAGATATTCCAACAGACAGCCATTAGTAAATCAAATAGTAAATAGCTTTATTCCAGGTTAAAACAACAGGACATGCTGTTAAAATTTAAGAACATAGTCTTAACGGTTTCGGTCTCCCTGACCGTAATCATAGACTATGATGTCTGTTGGAATATCTTTTCAATATTTAGCCATTTAAATAGTGGACATTGGGGTGTCTACTTCTGACTACAGCCTTATATCCTTGGGTTCTCTTTATTACTACTTATTTTGGGAAATCAAGGCACAGTGTTTGCATTTGCTACATTATTGCAGACATTCTCGTAACTGAGTTTGGATGCCGAGTCTTATTGAAAACATACAGCGTTATCCACGGATCCAGCCTGCATTATCAGACTCCTATACTGCTCAATACAGCTTATACCAGTTTGGTTAATATTGGGAGGAATACACTGATGTCCTGAGCGAATAGCAGATTGGTCACAGGGCGTTCACATGACGCCAAATAACACAGAGTCTTCAACCTTGAATCTGGATATATCCTTCGCTTTTTAGATCTCACTGGGAGGAGTTTAAAGACTAATGCACCGGATCAGCTCTTGATTGGCCACAGGACGGTCACGGGGTACCAGAAACACAAAGCTCATAGCGTGAACGCTGGGTTAGTTGAGTAGCGATGGAAGTTATCCTGCTCCTGAATCCGGCTACGCATTTGGGGTGAGTGAACCTGGAATCTATCTTCACGCTGTGTCTAAGGACCTATTGAAGAACTGTTCCGTTTCTTTGTGAACTGTCCTTGGACCTTCACCACGTTGTTCTCCTTAGTATACCTTTCCATATTGGAACTCTTGGTGAACTAATATACTGGGACTCACCACGTTGTTCTCCTAGGTGCACCTTTTTATATTGGAGCTAGTGGTGAACTAAAAATACTGGGACTTTCTCAACTATATTTGTGATGGGACTTTTATAACCATTTCAAGAGCTTTTATTCTGTGTTTTCTTGTTTAAAGGTTGTTTTTGCAGCTGTTGCCTTTTATGTCTATAATATCTCTTGCCTGTTCTCTCTGTTTTATATATATATATATATTCATCATAACTTCATCTTCAAGACATCCGACGCGGAGCATCCTCTTCATCCGGAGTCTTCTTCAACAATGACGGTTTCTTTAAGTGACGTCATCCAAGATGGCGTCCATTCAATTCCGATTGGCTGATAGAATTCTATCAGCCAATCGGAATTAAGGTAGGAAAAATCCTATTGGCTAATGGAATCAGCCAATAGGATTGAGTTCGCATTCTATTGGCTGATTGGAAAAGCCAATAGAATGCAAGCTCAATCCTATTGGCTGATTGGATCAGCCAATAGGATTTTTCCTACCTTAATTCTGATTGGCTGATAGAATTCTATCAGCCAATTGGAATTGAAGGGATGCCATCTTGGATGACGTCACTTAAAGGAACCGTCATTGTTGAAGAAGACTCCAGATGAAGAGGATGCTCCACGTCGGATGTCTTGAAGATGGACCCGCTCCACGCCGGATGGATGAAGATAGAAGATGCCGTCTGGAGGAACACTTCTGCCTGTCTGGAGGACCACTTCTGCCCGGTTGGATGAAGACTTCTGCCCGTCTGGAGGACCACTTCTGCCCGGTTGGGTGAAAACGTCTGACGGTAGGGTGATCTTCAAGGTATTTTTTTTAAGGGGGGATTGGGTGGGTTTTAGAGTAGGGTTGATTGTGTGGTTGGTGGGTTTTAATGTTGGGGGGGGTGTTTGTACTTTTTTTACAGGTAAAAGAGCTGATTACTTTGGGGCAATGCCCCGCAAAAAAGGCCCTTTTAAGGGCTATTTGTAATTTAGTGTAGGGTAGGGTTTTATATTTTGGGGGGCTTTTTTATTGTGTTAGGGGGATTAGAGTAGGTGTAATTAGTTTAAAAATCTTGTAATTATTTTATTATTTTCTGTAATTTTTTTCGTACTTTAGATAATTTTATTTAATTGTAATTAATTGTATTTAATTTAGTTAATTTATTTAATTATAGTGTAGTGTTAGTGTAACTTAGGTTAGGTTTTATTTTACTGGTAAATGTGTCTTTATTGTAACTAGGTAGTTATTAAATAGTTAATAACTATTTAATAACTATTGTACCTAGTTAAAATAAATACAAAGTTGCCTTTAAAATAAACATAAACCCTAAGCTAGATACAATGTAACTATTAGTTATATTGTAGCTAGCTTAGGGATTATTTTATAGGTAAGTATTTAGTTTTAAATAGGAATTATTTATTTAATTGTAGTAATTTTATTTAGATTTATTGTAATTATATTTAAGTTAGGGGGGTTAGGGTTAGACTTAGGTTTGGGGGTTAATAACTTTATTATAGTGGTGGCAACGTTGTGGGCGGCAGATTAGGGGTTAATAAATGTAGTTAGGTTGCGGCGACATAGGGGGCAGCAGATTAGGGGTTAATAAATATAATGTATGGTTCTGCGATGTTGGGGGCGGCAGATTAGGGGTTCATAAGTATAATGTAGGTGGCGGCGGTGTCCGGAGCGGCAGATTAGGGGTTAATAATATAATGCAGGTGTCGGCGATATCGGGGGCGGCAGATTAGGGGTTAATGAGTGTAAGATTAGGGGTGTTTAGACTCGGGGTTCATGTTAGGGTGTTAGGTGTAGACATAACTTTTATTTCCCCATAGGAATCAATGGGCTGCGTTAGGAGTTTTACGATGCTTTTTTGCAGGTGCTAGGTTTTTTTTCAGCCGGCTCTCCCCTATTGATTCCTATGGGGAAATCGCGCATGATCACATTTTACCTGCTCACCGCTAACGTAAGCAGCGCTGATATTGAGGTTAGATGTGGAGCAAAATTTTGCTCTTTGCTCACTTTTTTGCGGTTAACGCAGAGTTTGTAAAAACCTGTAATACCAGCGTTATCTGCAAGTGAGCAGTGAGCATAAATTACTCGTTAGCACCGCACAGCTTCTAACACAAAACTCATAATCTAGGTGATAATGAGCTAGATTACAAGTGGAGTGCTAAATTATTGCACTCACACAAGTTGGCAAATTTGCCAGTTTGCGGGAGAGCAATAATTTACAAGCCATTACATGCGGTAACAATTTGTGCTCTGAAAATTAAACAAAGATTAGATCTCTGCTTAATTTTCTAAAAGTGCCCCAAATAGAGGGCATTGTAGTTTTTTTTATTAGAAAACAAACAGCACTAAAAAGTGCATTTACATTGCAGTCTATGGGAACTATGTATATATATCCCCCTCTCTTTTGCACTCTCTCTCCCCCCTCTCTTTTGTGCTCTCTCTCTCCCCCTCCCTTTTGTGCTCTATCTCTCCCCCTCTCTTTTGAGCTCTCTCTCTCCCCCTCTATTTTGTGCTCTTTCTCTCTCTCTCCCCTCTCTTTTGCACTCTCTATCCCCCCTCTCTTTTGCGCTCTCTCCCCCCTCTCTTTTGTGCTCTTTCTCTCTCCCCTCTCTTTTGCACTCTCTCTCCCCCCTCTCTTTTGCGCTCTCTCCCCCTCTCTTTTGTGCTCTCTCCCCCCTCTTTTGCGCTCTCTCTCCCCCTCTCTTTTGCGCTCTCTCTCTCCTCTCTTTTGCGCTCTCTCTCTCTCCCCCTCTCATTTGCACTCTCTCTCTCCCCCTCTCTTTTGCGCTCCCTCTCTCCCCCATCTCTTTTGTGCTCTCTCTCTACCCCATCTCTTTTGCGCTCTCTCCCCCTCTCTTTTGCGCTCTCTCTCTCCCCCTCTCTTTTGCGCTCTCTCTCCCCATATCTTTTGTGCTCTCTCCCCCTCTCTCTCTCCCCTCCCTTTTGCGCTCTCTCTCTCCCCCTCTCTTTTGTGCTCTCTCTCTCCCCCTCTATTTTGTGCTCTTTCTCTCCCCCCTCTCTTTTGCACTCTCCCCCCCCCCTCTCTTTTGTGCCCTCTCCCCCCTCTTTTGTGCTCTCTCTCTCCCCCCTCTCTTTTGCGCTCTCTCTCTCCTCCTCTCTTTTGCGCTCTCTCCCCATCTCTTTTGCACTCCCTCTCTCCCCCATCTCTTTTGTGCTCTCTCTCTCCCCATCTCTTTTGTGCTCTCCCCCCTTCTTTGGCACTCTCTCCCCCATCTCTTTTGCTCTCTCTTGCCCATCTCTTTTGCGCTCTCTCCCCCCCTCTCTTTTGCGCTCTCTCTCTTCCCCTCTCTTTTGTGCTCTCTCCCCTCTCTTTTGTGCTCTCTCCCCTCTCTTTTGCGCTCTCTCTCCCCTCTCTTTTGCGCGCTCTCTCCCCCCCTCTTTTGCGCTCTCTCTCCCCCCTCTCTTTTGCGCTCTCTCTCCCCCTCTCTTTTGCGCTCTCTCTCCCTCTCTCTTTTGCGCTCTTCCCCCTTTCTTTTGCGCTCTCTTTCTCCCCCTCTTTTGCGCTCTCTCTCTCCCCCCTCTTTTGTGCTCTTCCCCCCTCTCTTTTGTGCTCTCCCCCCCCTCTCTTTTGTGCTCTCTCCCCCTCTCTTTTGTGCTCTCTCCCCCCTCTCTTTTGTGGTCTCTCTCACCCCTCTTTTGCTCTCTCTCTCCCCCTCTCTTTTGTGCTCTCTCTCTACCCCCTCTTTTGCGCTCTCTCTCTCCCCCTCTCTTTTGCACTCTCTTCTCCCCTCTCTTTTGTGCTCTCTCTTTTGCTCTCTCTCTCTCTCCCCCTCTCTCTCTTCCCCTCTCTCTCTTTCCCCCCTCTCTCTCTCTCCCCCCCTCTCTCCCCCCCCTCTCTCTCTCCCCCCTCTCTTCCCCCTCTCTCTCTCTCTCTCTCTCTCCCCTCCTCTCTCTCTCCCCCTCTCTATCTCTCTCCCCTCTATTGTGCGACCGTGCCCGGGAATGCCCCATTCACGCCCGGTCACGTCCCCGCTCATGCCCGGCCACGCCCATTTCTGATGCAGATCAGACGACAGCTAGGGACTCAAAGGCCAGGTGTGTTTGTCCTTGTGCTGTCTCTACTGCACATGACAGCTTCGGACAAACACACTTGACCTTTTATATTATAGGATATTATTAAATACATATATAGTTATACACACATATTAACACATAAATATATATGTATATATTCAAATGCATCTATATTTAAAAATGCTGCCCCTTTGTTGCATTACTTCCCCCCTTTGCTGCACAAGGTTTTGATGCCATCCCTGATTGCATCAGAACTAGGCTCCCATAGGAGCCTATGGAAGCATGCTCTCATAAACGCAATGCTTCCTAGCGCCAACAGATTCTGCAGCACAATTGCGATTAATTTGTAATACCAGAGCACATTTTCATGCACTGGTATTACAAAGTGGAGAGCTAATATCGCTTGCATACAAACGATATTTAGAACTCCTATTGTAATCTCAGTATATTATTATTATTATTGTTATCAGTTATTTGTAGAGCGGCTACAGATTCTAATGTTGCAATTGTTTTTTAAAAAAAACAATAAACTCCAGCCACCACTTGTCTTATTATGAGTATTTGTGACGAGTAGTCTCAAGGGTTGCCGATATTATTGATTTAGCAACAGTTCCATTGTTGTGCAGTGTATTACTTGATAATATCTGAGACTAATTAGGAAAATATATGTGAATTGTGAAGCCTGTCATGTATGCAGCCAAACATCAAAAAAGGAAAACTCTAGAGTTAAATTACAGAATTAGTAGAGTTAAATTACAGGAAAGGAACAAAATAAATAATGAGCGTGTATTGCAAAGTTGTGTAATTAAAAAATGATATGTAAGTGTTTAAAATCACTTTAAAATAAAGGCCCCGATGATTGAAAGTGCTACTAGGCGGCAAAATATTCCAAGGGAACAGCCGATATGTCGAGCAACCTGCATGGGGATTAATTAGGTGATGATTGATGGTTACCATTTATTAGGCCTTGATCTCCTAACCACCCCTCATACCTGTGTGGGGGTTTATTAGGTGGTTATTGAAGGTTACCATTTAATAGGCGTTAATCTCCTAATTACCCCTCATAGCTGTATGCGAGTTGATTAGGTAATTCTTGTTAATTAGTATTTAGTAGGCCTTAATATCCTTACCATTCCCCATACCTGTATGGGGGTTAATTAGGTGATAATTGATTGTTACGATTTAGTATGCCTTAATCTCCTAAGCACCCCTCATACCTGTATGGAGGTTGATTAGGTGTTTATTCCACTCTGGTGCTGAGTTACAGAAGCCCGGTTAGGCCAGTGAGGTTTTGCTGGCCCTCCAGTGGTCGGCCACCCGTGTTTTTGCGCATCTCTGTGACACATTATTTAAACATAGATTATAATTTTAGTGACATAGCTTCATATTTATAATGGGGAGGTTTATTATTTAGTATAGTTTATTATAGTGAGGTATTTTTTTTACAGTAGGCAGTATGTGGGAGTTAGCTGGGGGATTCCATGGGATTGTAGTGTAGACATTACATCAGTGTATGTGGTATTAGGGACTTAGCTGGGCATTCCAGGGGTGTGTAGGTTAGGCATGACGTAGGTGTAGGCAATCAAGGGGAGTTAACTGGGCAGTGCAGGGGAAGTGTAGGTTAGCTGTGACGTAGATGTAGGCAATCGGTGGGAGTGTAGGTTAGGCCAGTTGTAGTTATAGGCGTTCAGGGGGAGTTAGCGGGGTGTGCTAGTGGGAGTAGCCTGCACTAATTCTGACACACTGACACAAGATCTATATGTTCAAAGCGGTGAAGTGCAGGTTGCGAGGAAGGTAGTGGCCATGTTTGTCTTGCTAGCTTTCAGTTGTCAAGACTACATCGCCTGAGCTGGGAGTAATTAAACTTAGGTCACTACAGAAATACTTGAAGTGTGCCTACACAGAAACAATTTTTAGTTTCAGTGAGTGCACTGTCTGCGCCATTTAGGCACACTTCAAATAGGGCCCCCGGCCGCAGCAAAATGCAGATGAGCAGCAATGTGACGTCACGCTCCCATTGACTTCTATAGGAGAGACATTACTGCTCACAGCATTGCTCGGACATACCCCTTTTCTTGGAAAATCTTGACAGACCATCAGACTGCGAGGCTGATGAGGCCAACAAAGCAGTCTGTCAATGCTTTGAATATCGGGGTCCCAGTGAGTTAATGTAACAAATACACAGGGATTGAAAAATAAAATAATTGTGATAAAATATATAGGATAGAGTGTAGAATTAGTGTATAAGAAGTGAAATGAAGAACAAAATGTAGCTCTCTCATTTTTTAGACACTGGATACATTTGGACTAGAAAATACATTAAACTTCTCCCTATCAGGACAATATCATATACACATTATAAATTCAACTAATAGATGTGAAATTATTCAACTTACTTAAAGGGGCAGTCTACACCTTAGTCATCTTAAATTCTGATTTTATATTAAGCTGCATATATCCTCCTGTCCCCCTTTCTTTATCATGCAGCAGTAACAGTAAAAACTTTATTTTAAAATTAATATTGTCTCTTGTAACTTTGAAATGGCTACCAAGCTCTGCCCACTGATGACATCACAATGTTGGCTGCATTAAAGGCTTCAGTAGTTACAAAAGACTCACTAATTGGATTAAACAGACTATTCAGTAGAGTACATAGAGGCAGCCCAGATTGTGATGTCATCAGTGGGCAGAGCTTGACAGCCATTTCAAAGTGACCAGAAACAATATTCATTTTAAAATAAAATTTGCAGCTTAATCTAAAGTAAGACTTTATAATGACTAAGGTGTAGACTGTCCCTTTAAATCCAAATATTATCCCCAGTGAACAGTGTATACATATGTTATTATATACTATGAACTTGTGTATTTTGGGTCCCTTGAGGGGAGCATTAGGGAATAGAATGAATCAGCTCTATAATCCACTTTTTTTAACTGAGAGTTGGTAGGTTAATTCAAACATAGTCTTTTTTATATTATCTTAAACTAAAAATTATTAAATTATACTGCAAAGTATTACTTCAATTTTGAGAGATACCAATTTCTTTCCTACGACGAAGGAACTAATTGTTGAAAGAAACTTGTGATGTTAAACGACATATGAAATATTGACAGTTTGGCCTCAGTTTGTCAGTGTAGAGCAGGATAGACACACATCTTTATTTAGAGATCAAATACTTGTTCAGTTATAACCAAAGCAAGGATTTTTAAAAAAAAGTATTAAGTACTGTACTAAGTTGTAAAATTTGGAAAAATCAAAAGGACACATTTTTAACCACCTCCAGTATAGAAATTATCTCTGAAAACACAATTATTGTGTATTACAGCTGGACAAAGAGTACACAAAATAAATTCTAATGGATCTGTTCAATCAGCCGTTTGGTTTGGTTTGCAAATATACGGTGCATGATGGTAAAAAAAGAAAATTGTATAATAGTGCTCAAGGTAGGCTGAACATATTGCCGTTTTAAGAAGGAGCACATATGAAAAATACATATGTGAGGGTTCTTATACAAAACAATTTCTTTAAACAGCCCTGAAAACAGCCCTGACATATGTATTTTTCATATGTGTCCCTTTTTAAAGCGGCAATATGGTCAGCCTAGCTCAAGGAAAAAATTAAAATCACTTCAAATTTAAAATAAAAAAAAATATTACATTTGTAATTATTTCTGTAGTCAGCATTATTTTAGATATTATTGTTAAAATCTAAGGTGCATATGAGAAGTGCCATTTGGAAAATTTGCTGAAGTTGCTATTTGGTATTATACTAATACATTATTTTAAAAAAATTCACCAAAAAGAGAAACTATCTGGCTAATACAATCACTCAGCAGGAATCTATTGCCTCTGAAGACTGTGACTGTAAGGTCACATCTAACTTGGGAGAATGCCCAGCAGGTAATGTGTATCATACAGTATCAACTGTCATTTCTACTGCTCCTCATATGTCATATACAATGGCTGATGGACAGCCTCACTTTAAATATAAACTTTACTGCATGCTTTTATACCAAAGTCATCAAAACACTTTAAATATGTATCTAACATCATCTTACCCTAAAGAAATAAAATATTTTTTAAAGACCTTATATACATTTAATATGGTTGTACATGTTTTACCATGTTTCTTCTGACAATATGTGTATGTATGTGTGTGTATCTATATATCTATATGTATATATCTAACAAATATATCAAGGTGACAATAATACACATGAGATTTTTTCTGAACTATACATGATTAATCTCTGTCATGTGGGGTTACATCTCAAAGTATATTTCTATGACAAGCTATGACAGTCATGATGCATTGGAGCAGAACAAACAAAACTGCCAGTTTGCTTTGTTCAGATCTACTTTTATAAGCAAAACGTTACTTGGAAAATACTAAAGATTGAAATAACCATTTCACTTTCCCAAAGTGTTCTGACTTGATGTATTTCTACTACATTATATCTACTTTTGATCATTTCAGCTGCATCATTTCTTCACTAATTAGTGAGGTTTTGTGACACTTACAGAGAAATATCAAATCTCTGGTCTTTTATACACTAAGATATGGCATCTGCTTTACTGACAGCTTTAATTCTGAAACTTAGACAAACTGTCACTGTATTATCTGAGTTAGTGTGCAAAACAGCCCATATTGCAAACACTTAAACAATATATTTCAGTTAGCAAATGTGTTAATTTTATACTGGGATAATTTATAAAAACATAGCAACTGCTTAAATTACCCTGCAATCAAGTAAAACCATTTGTATCTACAATTAAAATGAAATATTTACCATTGCACTATATTCATGCTTAGCCGATGCTTTCAAAGTAAATATGTTGTACTTTGTTTTTATCTTTAGTTTTTGAATAATCTATGTTAAACTGCAGTATAACCATTATATATACAAGTTATAGACTCATTTTTAATAGACAATTATTACTGATATTCTGGTATGAATATTTTTTTATGACAAGTTGAATGAAGGCAATGACAATATAAACTCTGCTTCATTTTGTATTATACGTTACATCCTTAGATTCTCAGCTATCTTCATCTCTATGAACCACATTTATCAGGATGCTGTGGGTATAATTACCATACAGGGAACATGTCTGGGTGCATTTGAGGCATCACATGCAGCATCTGCTACCAGAAGATAATATTGCATTAGAAAACACTTGCGCAGCACCGCTCTCTTACTCACAACCAATTGCGTGAAACAGGACAAATTAGTCATCTTAAACCATCTTAAGACCTGTGCTTCTTAGCTTTGGGTAGCAGGCTCAAATAAGCAAGCCTGCATCTAAACATCTCTAAAACTACATTTACAAGTTAAAGGGACGGCCATGGGTACCAGGTTTGCCCCCAGTTTTGCAAATCTCTTTATAGGGATTTTTGAAGAGACTTATATTTACAACTCTAACTGGAGGGGCAACCTGGTATTTTATGGCCGTTATTGATGACCTTATTTTTATATGGCAGGGTTTCGTTAAAGAAGCCAGTCATTTTATGGAAAGTTTGAATACTAACTCTATGGGACTTTCCTTTTACTTAAAACCTACAACCTAATAAGATTGAATTTCTAGATGTAATTCTCGAATGGGATGAGAGTGGGAATGTTGCATCTTCTACTTTTTAAAAGATGTAGACAGTAACAACTTTTTTCATTTTTCTAGCAATCATCTAAAGGTGTGGAAAAACCAACATTCCCTATAGTCAGGTTAGGAGAATATGCCGGAATTGTAGTACCCTTGATAAATATAATGAACAATCTAATATTTGAATAGATTGTTTCAAGGACAAGGGATACCCCATAAGTTTGATTATTGATGGCTATGAGAGAGCCAAAAATTTGAATAGGGTCAGCATACTACAAGTCAAGGACACTGGGGATGATTCACAGATGAATACCAGTGTTAAATCAACCCCATTATTTACTACACAATTCAATTCCTATCATAGGGAAATAAGACAAGTCATACATAGACATTGGCCAATTCTGCTTAAAGATCAGTATTTGAAAAATGAATTGTCTAAAAATCTGGAAATGGTATATAGAAGAGCACCTAAACTGAGACAAAAGTTGGCACCCAGTAAGGTAGTGATTTCCAAAAGACACAAGTGGTCATCTAATAGAATCTCTTCCTCAAAAAGAATTCCTAGTCGCCTAACCAATAATCATCAGTCAGGTGCATTTAGATGCAGAAAGGTGAGATGTCTGATGTGTACACATATTACACATGGGAAGACAGAAATTACTTCATTTACAACTGGGGAGACGTTCACTATCAAACAAAACATCACTTATGATGATATGTTTGTGGTTTATGTCTTAACATGTGTATGTGGTGTACAGTATTTGGGGCGCACCTGTAGGAAGATCAGGACCAGATGGAGTGAGCATCTTCGTAACATAAAAAAGGCTCCCTTAAACACAGTGTATCCAGACATAATGCATTAGAACTAGGGATGGGCGAATGTTTCTAAAAAATAAAAATTTAAAACGAATTTTCATACATTCTTTCATTCAAATCGAATTTCGAATGTTTATATAAAATTCTAACATTCTATTTTTGAGTTTTCGTTTTTGAATTTTTCAATAAAATTCGAAAATATTTGTTCGAATAATAAAATGTTTAGCTATGTATTCATTCAATTTCGAAATGTAATACTGTATTCGAATTCGAATGTGACATTCAAATTCAAAATAGTATTTCTAGTCTACAACTGTGTTTAATAAAAGTAATATTCGAATTTGAATGCTACCTTCGAATGTCACATTCAAATTTGAAATAGTATTTCTAGTCTAAAACTGTGTTTTAAATGTAATATTCAATTCGAATGTGATATTTGATTCGAATGTGATATTCGATTCGAATGTGATATTCGAATGTAACATTCAAATTCGAAATAGTATTTCTAGTCTAATACTGTGTTTTATAAATGTAATATTCAAATTCGAATGTGATATTCGATTAGATTGTGATATTCGATTCGAATGTGACATTCAAATTTAAAATAGTGATTCTAGTCTACAATTGTGTTTTATAAATGTAATATTTGAATTCGAAAGTGACATTCGGATTCGAATGTGTCATTCGAAAACTGTAAATAACATTCAAAAATCGAATTTTTAAGAATATTCGTTCTTATCAACATTCTATTATGTAAATCACATTTCTACAATAACATTTGTTCTAACATTTGAATTTGAATATAAACAAATTCGCCCATCCCTAATTAGAACACTGTAAGGGTACCTGTAGCTTTTCCATCACACCCCTCAAAGTAATCCCCCTTGTCCAACAATATAATAGGTACACCAGGCTACGTCAGAGAGAAACTTATTGGATCTTTTGGTTTCAGTCTCTTTTTCCCACAGGGTTAAATGAAGTTATTGATTCAACTGCTTTTTGCTGTGTGCATTTAAATACATATGACAGATTGAATCATGATATACAAATTTTTACATATCATGTGCAATAAGCTCACACACGATCAGAGATCCATCCACAGGGGGTTTAAACTTCTATAGACACACATGGAATTACAATTAGAATTATGAAAAGCAGTTTGTGCACACACCTATAGGCACTTAGGTACATTATTACCATCAAGTGAGCAATAAGCTAATATAGGCACCTATAGGCACTTAGGTACATTATTACCATCAAGTGAGCAATAAGCTAATATAGGCACCTATAGGCACTTAGGTACATTATTACCATCAAGTGAGCAATATTGCCTAATAAATAAATATATATATATATATATATATATATATATATATATATATATATTGTATATTTATATACTATATATGTATATATATATATATATATATATATATATATATATATATATATATATATATACATATATAGATATATATACATACTATACTATATATTTATATTTATATATATATATATATATATATATATATATATTTATATATACTGTATATATATGTGTATATATGTATGTATGTACATACGTATACAACAGAAGTGAGAGTAATCCCCTGTGCAATATCACTTAAATGCCAAATGATTCAAAATTGTATCATTTTACAGTAATTGCATTACAACTACGTTTTACAGTAGGGTATTTGCTCTTATAAAATTAAAAACTAACAATTTAGATTTACTATATTAAAAATGCAGGACCCACAGTAGGAACTCAATGCAACAAAAGTCAGTTTATCTATCATTACTGAGATTAAAATCATTTATTTTTTCAATACTTCGTTATGTCCATCTTTTGGAATGGAGGATGTCAGTGTTGCTCCCATTTCTAGGGAGATTTTCTGCCATTCTTCAGAGACATTTTTTTTTCAGCTGCTCTTTGCTGGAGATTTGTATTGTTCTTCCTATTGTCTTTAAAATACCCCAAACATGTTCTATTGAATTCAAGTCAGACAACATACTTGGACAGGTCATAGTTTTCACTTTTTTCTTCTTTAGATATTCTTTCATGATTTTGACAGTGTGCTTTGAATTGTTATCATGCTGAAATAGTCCTCAATTGCAAAGCTTCTGAAGACTGGGAGTCATCTTGTCAGCCATTATTTGCCATATCTACAGGCATTAATGCTGCCAGCTACAAATGTCATCTTCCCACCACCGCATGCATCCCCATATCATCGCACTTCTACCTTCATGCTTTATTGTTAGGACTAGGCATTGACTGTGGTAATCTGTGGTAATCTTGGCCAGGTTCACTCCAAAAATGCTGGATGCCATCTGAGCTGAAAAAATTTATCTTGGTCTCACCTGACCAAAAAATATTCTTCCAATATTCATAAGGCTTCTTTTCATGTTCTGAAGCAGCGTTTTATCTTGCAGAGCAAGCAAAGTTGTTTTTTTTTGCACTCTGATACTACAGGTTGATGTTCTGTAATGTCCTTTGTCACAGAAACTCAGATGTCCATTGATAACCCCTGAGCCAAGTCTGAAGCACTTGCCCGTCTGTTTTTCAGAGCTAGATTGTATATTCACCTTTTTACCATTGAGGTTTTATATATATGAATTTCTAATATGACGAACGAGCAAAGTCGAGAGCAAAATGGTTTAATAATTGCGCTCAAGGTAAAACAATATTGTTCCCATGTTAGAGACGGTATTACTCCCTCTCCCAATAGACTTCTATGAGGCATGCTAAAAAGCCATTCTCTTTTTATCGCTTGAACACTAACCCAAAAATTGCGCTAAAACCGTATGCGTATTAAGCATATTGTACACATAAAAACATAGATTTTTATGGCAGATTAGAACCATAGGCCCAACAAGTCTACCCAGTTTTCCTATAAAGGACAAGCTTAGTTAGTTCATAGGATAGACTAATGTTTTTTTCAAGGCATTCTTTTGTCTTTACCACCACTAATAAAAAAAGATTACTCCATGAATCAACTACCCTTTTTTGTGAAGAACTCCTTCTGCAAATTACTCTGCTACTCTAATAGAAACCTAAGAGCTATGTGTAAAAGTCATGTAAACATATATATATATATATATGTATACTGTATATATGTGTGTGTATGCAGGTGTGTATGTACATATAAATGTGCACATGTGCGTCTTCAACAATGGAAAAGGAGATCATTTTAGCCTACTGATAATTGATGTTACTGTTAAAGTCAGCTTTGGTTGTTCAGTGAGAAATTGAATAATACTGAAAAATGACATTTTTTACATCATATATTTTTGCCAGTATGTGATTTTCTCTGCCCTTTACTTTTAAAGTTACTATTATTATTTATGTGTTCTACAATTACTACCAATGACACCTTCCCTACCCAGTTACAAATGAGAAACAAATAAATGCAGCTTATTGTGACAGTCAGCTTTGTATCTGCAGAACAATGACAAACAGTACTGCTGACAACCACTTACATTTTAGCCTATTTCTTCACAGCTTATTTTGAGAGCATTCTTTAGAAAATGACAGCATAATGATAAGTAAAATGTTTAGCGGGAACATAATACACATAATACACATACTTAGCATACAAGTCCAGGTTTAAATTTTTATAGTAAATCTTCAATTCTTTATTGAAATCTTTAATATTTTTAAGATAACTTTAATGAAAATTCAGTTTATCTTATTTTATGAATCTGCAAGATTTCTACAATTGCTGCCTTGACACACAATACACATTTTACGAAGCCTGGGTTACCTTATTGTGTTTATTGTTTTCTATTTTATAAGACCTGTTGCAATACTTAGATTTCAACACTAAAATAGTAATTTATTTGCAGAGCTATTCAAAGCAAAACTAGGTACACATTTAGTTACACAGGCAACTAACCCTTGAGCATGGTATGTGTAAACCTTACTAGAAATTTAGCATACATATATACAGAAAAGCAATAGAAACAAGTAGGATTTGCACCCAGTTTGCTGTGGAAAACAATCCAGTTGATTCTAATAAGCTACCACCTGAAACAGTGCACACTTTTTTACAAAAATTAAACATTTAAATTAAAAAATTACAAATAACAAGATGCAAAGTAAGTGGTGAAAAGAAGAAAAATCTCAATCAAATCAATATTTAGTGTGACCATCCTTTGCCTTTAAAACAGAATTCTTTTAGGTTCACTAGCACACAGTTTTTTTAAGGAACTCAGTAGGTAGATTGTTCCAAACATCTTAGATTTAGACAGCCTTGGTTGCTTTTCTCTCTTTATACAATCTCAGACAAGATTCAATGATGTGGAGACCAGAGGGCATATTTATCAAGTTCCCTATGGAGCTTGATGCCCCGTGTTTCCAGCAAGCCTTCAGGCTCGCCGGAAACAGAAGTTATGAAGCAGCGGTCTAAAGGCCGCTGCTCCATAACCAGTCTGCCTGCTCTGAGGCAGCGGACAAAAATCGACCGAAATCAACCTGATTGAATACGATTGGGTTGATTGACACCCCCTGCTAGCGGACGATTGGCCATGAATCTGCAGGGTGCGGTATTGCACCAGCAGTTCACAAGGAACTACTGGAGCAATGATAAATGCCGAGAGCATATGCTGTCTGCATGTATTGATGTGCAGCAGATCATGGCCGCTCGCACTATCATAAATAGGCTCCCAGGGCTCTATGTGGGCCGTATCATTACTTTGAGGTCTCCTTGTTCTTCTTCATGCTGAAGATAATTCTTAATGCTGTATGTTTGTGGTTTTTGCTATGCTGCAGAATACATTAAGATTCAATCATTGCATAATGGATAAATATCCGCATGTACTTTAAAGAGACTATTAATTATGGCCAAATCCCTTACTTCTTTTGCAGAAATGCAGCCCCAAAGTTGCAATAAAACTTCTCCATTTACTGTTGTACCACTCTCTAGCGGCTAGTCTAGCCCTTTGGTGAAAAAACTGCCTTCTGCTACAGCTTAATATTTCACATATTGGCTTATCAATCCAGAGTACCTGCTGCCATTTCTCTGCACCCCCGTTCCTGTGTTTGCATGCATAGTAGAGTCACATGGCCTTGTTTCCTCATTGGAGGTATAGTTTTTTTGGCCACAAGTCTTACATGAAGACCGCTTCTGGTTCCTGTCAATTCTGATCTAATGGCACTGCTGGACATCTTGTGACTAAAAAGAGAAGTAAGGAAGCATCATTTGTCTTTCATGTGCTGCACTAAGTTTCAGTGGCCTATCACTGCATCTAAGGAACTCAACATTTCTCCATTTTTTTTGTGTTTCTTCTGATGAGCTTTAACAGCACATCTGGAAACCCCTGTCTGCCTTGGAATTTCTGCCTAGGAAAGACGTTGCTGATGCAGTATAATAACCTTATATCTTGTTGCTGTGCTGAGTCTTGTCATGTTCTATGACTTTTGACATTGAACTGTCTTCAGCAACCTCACCTTTTTATAGATTTTGACCTTGTCTCATCCGGTTTTATACATAACTGTTTCTGTTTTAGATAATGATTATGTTTCAACATACATATTACTTTGATGATCATTAGCACCTGACTGGTATAGTTGTTTAGTCATGCACCTGATTATATGCCGACACAATCCCTGATTTTGCACAAGTGTGCCTGGAAGAACTAATGCTGTTTTGAAGGCAAAGGATAGACACAACAAATATTCATTTAATTTAGATTTTTCTTCTTTTCAATAACTCTGCATATTGTTAATTGATAAAAATACATTATTAAGGAATAGATTACAAGTGGCGTGATAATGCTAGAGTGCAATATTGCGGGTGTATTAATTTACGCTCAAATTATAAGTTGAAAGTAAACGTATTTGCCAAATTAAAGGGATACTAAACCCAATTTTTTTCTTTCATGATTCAAATAGAACATACAATTTTAAGCAATTTTCCTATTTACTCCTATCAACAATTTTTCTTTGCTGGCTATCTTTATTTGAAAAGCAGGAATGTAAAGCTTAGGAGCCGGCACATTTTCAGTTCAGCACCTGGGTAGCGCTTGCTGATTGGTGGCTAAATGTAGCCACCAATAAGCAAGCGATATTCAGGGTGCTGAAACTAAAATTGGCCGGTTCCTAAGCTTTACAATCCTGCTTTTTCAAATAATGATAGCAATGGAATGAAGAAAAAAGTGATAATAGGAGTAAATAAGAAAGTTGCTTAAACTTGCATGCTCTATCCGAATCATGAAAGAAAAAATTTATCCCTTTAACCGTGCATTAAAATAAAAGTTTCACCGAACATAACATAAATACATTTAAATATATTGTTACACTCACAGGGGCGTATTTTGGCCTAGGGCAGCAGATTGGAGTGGGAGGGGGGCAGCACTTTTTTTGTGTGGCTATATTTGTAAGAAATTTGCAGTTATTTTATAAGTTATTATACAGGTATATTATTGGAGATTTTGCCCAATGTGCTTACGTTCAAGGAAGGTATAATAAGAGACTGCCCATGGAGCTTACAGTTTGTGTGTGCCTGTGTATGTGTGTTTATATAGTGTATGTGTGTGTATGCCTGTGTATGTTTGTATATATATATATATATATGTATATATGTATGTGTGTGTGTGTGTGTGTGTGTGTGTGTCTGTGTATGTCTGTGTGTTTGTATGTCTGTGTGTGTATGTCTCTGTGTGTGAATGTCTGTGTGTGTATATATGTGTGTGAGCCTGTGTATGTGTGTGTATATACTGTATGTGTGTGTATGCCTGTGTATGTATGTATATATATATATATATATATATATACGTATATATGTGTGTGTGTGTGTGTGTGTGTGTGTGTGTGTATGTCTCTGTGTGTGAATGTCTGTGTGTGTATATATGTGTGTGTGCCTGTGTATGTGTGTGTATATACTGAATGTGTGTGTATGCCTGTGTATGTATGTGTATGTATATATATATATATATATATATATATATATATATATATATATATATATATATATATGTATATATATACTGTATATATATATATATATATATATATATATACTTATATATGTGTGTGTGTAGGTCTGTGTGTGTGTGTATTTCTCGGTGTGTGAATGTCTGTGTGTGTATATATGTGTGTGTGCATGCAAGTGTTTTGCAAACCCTGGTGAACATTTACTTTGGATATACCATGAGGGGAGGGTTTAAGGGCAGCAGAATTTTAAGTGCCTAGGGCAGCACAAAACCTAAATATGCCAATGTACACTCATATAAACACTATCTGATAATAATTCTGAACATAAATATTAATAAAAAATATTTATAAGGGTTCAAATGCATAAGGTATATGACCATATATTAGACTACAAAAGGCTATACCATATAAATGTGTGTGTGTGTGTCTAAATAATAATTCCTTGATAATATTTAATGTTTTTACTGTGTATTAAAAGTAAATATTTAACATTCCAAAGCGCTTCACATATATATTTTTTATTTTTAATGTAAATCCATATTTCTATACATATATATATTTATATATATTTATATTTATATATATATATATATATATATATATATTACCATAACATAATCAGATATATATACAGTATATATTGAAATATATATTTAGTAATAAAAATGACAAATGTGAATGTAAAAAATGTGTAAGAGGCTTTTGGGTTTCACAATGTAGGTCTAATGCGGTGTCAGGTTAGCGCACATGAAATCATAGCTATCTTAAGGCCGTTATTGAAATATTAAACGTATTAATAGTAATTATAAAAAATATATAGATACTGTAACAAAATTGAAATAATTAATAGAACATATATTATTAATAGTTTTTAATATTTAATATTTCATTAATTTGCATTAATAAAACTAAGTTTTCATGTGTGCTAACCCGACACCATGTTAAACCTATATTGCATATCCCGAGTGCATTACACATATTTTACATTCCTGTGATCTTCACATGTAAAAAAAATATATTTTTATTATTAAAGGGACAGTCAAGTCCAAAAAAAACCTTTCATGATTTAAATAGGGTATGTAATTTTAAACAACTTTCCAGTTTACTTTCATCACCAATTTTGCTTAGTTCTCTTGGTATTCTAAGTTGAAAGCTCATTCTAGGAAGTTCATATGCTAATTTCTTAGACCTTGAAGACTGCCTCTAATTTGCATGCATTTTGACCACTAGAGGGCATTAGTTCATGTCTTTCATATAGATAACATTGAGCTCATGTGCGTGAAGTTACCCTGGAGTGACCACTGATTGTCTAAAATGCAAGTCTGTCAAAAGAACTGAAATAAGTGGGCAGTTTGTAGAGGTTTAGATACAAGGTAATCACAGCAGTAAAAAGTGTATTTCTATAACAGTGTTGGTTATGCAAAACTGGGGAATGGGTAATAAAGGGATTATCTTTCTTTTTAAACAACAAAAATTCTGGTGTTGACTGTCCCTTTAAATATATATATTTCTCTATATATATCTGATAATGTTAATGTAAAATATATATCTACACTGATATATCTATAGGAAAATAGATATAGGTACATTTAAATATATGGATTTACAATAAAAATAAAAATACATTTTATGTGAATAACATTGGATATATATATATATGAGTAAGAGGGAGAAAATGATAGAAGTAAAATGATAGAGGTGAGGTTCTGTTACAGAGCAGCAAATGGGAGGAGATAAAGCATTATGTCAATTGCAGTGACTCCATCTTGCTTGAGAAGCACATCAAAGGGAACCTGTGTCACAGTAGACCATGTGCCTCTAAAATACTTCTTCCCAGATTTTTCTTTTCAGTGGTTAAGATAAAAGGAAGTATTTATTTAGTAATGCTTCAAATTGCTAAGTTTCCTACTTCTGTAAGAAAGCTGATTTAATAAGATGCTGGTATGAATCCAAAGTCCTAAATCATTATGAGAAATGTTTATCGTGTTTACGACTATAAGATGCTATTGGTATTCATGTGAAACATTTTACATGCATAAAATACAGGGAGTGCAGAATTATTAGGCAAGTTGTATTTTTGAGGATTAATTTTATTATTGAACAACAACCATGTTCTCAATGAACCCAAAAAACTAATTAATATCAAAGCTGAATAGTTTTGGAAGTAGTTTTTAGTTTTTTTTTAGTTATAGCTATTTTAGGGGGATATCTGTGTGTGCAGGTGACTATTACTGTGCATAATTATTAGGCAACTTAACAAAAAACAAATATATACCCATTTCAATTATTTATTTTTACCAGTGAAACCAATATAACATCTCAACATTCACAAATATACATTTCTGACATTCAAAAACAAAACAAAAACAAATCAGTGACCAATATAGCCACCTTTCTTTGCAAGGACACTCAAAAGCCTGCCATCCATGGATTCTGTCAGTGTTTTGATCTGTTCACCATCAACATTGCGTGCAGCAGCAACCACAGCCTCCCAGACACTGTTCAGAGAGGTGTACTGTTTTAACTCCTTGTAAATCTCACATTTGATGATGGACCACAGGTTCTCAATGGGGTTCAGATCAGGTGAACAAGGAGGCCATGTCCTTAGATTTTCTTCTTTTATACCCTTTCTTGCCAGCCACGCTGTGGAGTACTTGGACGCGTGTGATGGAGCATTGTCCTGCATGAAAATCATGTTTTTCTTGAAGGATGCAGACTTCTTCCTGTACCACTGCTTGAAGAAGGTGTCTTCCAGAAACTGGCAGTAGGACTGGGAGTTGAGCTTGACTCCATCCTCAACCCGAAAAGGCCCCACAAGCTCATCTTTGATGATACCAGCCCAAACCAGTACTCCACCTTGCTGGTGTCTGAGTCGGACTGGAGCTCTCTGCCCTTTACCAATCCAGCCACGGGCCCATCCATCTGGCCCATCAAGACTCATTCTCATTTCATCAGTCCATAAAACCTTAGAAAAATCAGTCTTGAGATATTTCTTGGCCCAGTCTTGACGTTTCAGCTTGTGTGTCTTGTTCAGTGGTGGTCGTCTTTCAGCCTTTCTTACCTTGGCCATGTCTCTGAGTATTGCACACCTTGTGCTTTTGGGCACTCCAGTGATGTTGAAGCTCTGAAATATGGCCAAACTGGTGGCAAGTGGCATCTTGGCAGCTGCACGCTTGACTTTTCTCAGTTCATGGGCAGTTATTTTGCGCCTTGGTTTTTCCATACGCTTCTTGCGACCCTGTTGACTATTTTGAATGAAACGCTTGATTGTTCGATGATCATGCTTCAGAAGCTTTGCAATTTTAAGAGTGCTGCATCCCTCTGCAAGATATCTCACTATTTTTTACTTTTCTGAGCCTGTCAAGTCCTTCTTTTGACCCATTTTGCCAAAGGAAAGGAAGTTGCCTAATAATTATGCACACCTGATATAGGGTGTTGATGTCATTAGACCACACCCCTTTTCATTACAGAGATGCACATCACCTAATATGCTTAATTGGTAGTAGGCTTTCGAGCCTATACAGCTTGGAGTAAGACAACATGCATAAAGAGGATGATGTGGTCAAAATACTAATTTGCCTAATAATTCTGCACTCCCTGTATTTAACTCATTGATATATATGGTACACAATTATTAATGATTGCCTAGAGGTGTGTATTATATTTTTTTTTTGTTTTCAAAAAGTTTTATTGGTTTTTCACAAAAATACATTGATCGTGGTAAAATCACATTTCTTAAAACATTTAACTTAATAACATAAGTCATGTCAGCTAAATATATAGCAATTACTTTTGAGATACATCTTTCCTGGTGTAGACATAGCCTAGGTGGGCATTTTGAAGGCAGTGTGCTCAGTAGTGTCAAATTCTACAATTTATTATAGATTCCTCTACTGAACTTAGCGATACAAAACACATTAGCTTAACGTATAAAAATTACTCTCTGAAGTACATCTATCCTGGTATAAATATAGACTGGGCGAGCAATATGATGGCAATGTGCTCATTAGTATCATAGTTTACAGTCTGTCATTAATACTTCTACTGGGGTGATTAATTACCTCCCTGAATCTATCTTCTTTTCTCGCCCTGGGGGCGTTGGGGGCTCGGCCAGCCGTGAGTGTGTGAAACTTGCTTTTGTTAGATCCCAGTATAATTTGATGTCTAGAAATAATGCCTTCCTTTGTGTTTTAAAATAACTGTATTCCTCTAGAAGTAGTGTGTCCTCTACATGTTTCAGCCACTCCTGCACTGTAGGCTTTACAGGGGTTTTCCATTTGCTAGCTATCAAAGACCTGGCTGAGTTCAGGGAGAACTGGATCACCTTTTGTCTAAGTTGGCATATGTTTCTGGGGAGGGCATTCAATAGTGCAATAACGGGGGTTAGTGAAAATAGGTGTGTATTATATTTATGAATGGTGAAGAAAGACAAATACAGTTAAATATATTATTAATATAACAAAAGTTATATTCATGTTTCATTTAACATTTTGTAGATTTCATAAAGGGGCATGAAACCCACATTTATTATTTCATGATTTAGAAAGAGCAGGCAATTAAACACAACTTTCTAGTTTACTTCTATTATCTAATTTGGTTCATTCTCTTGATACCCTTTCCTGAAAAGCATATCTAGATAGGAGCAGTAGCTGCTGATTGATCCCTGCACATAGATGCCTTGTGTTATTAGCTCTCCCATGTGCATTACTATTTCTTCAACAACAGATATCTGAAAAATTCAGCAAATTAGATAATAGAAGTAAATTGGAATGTTATTTAAATTGTATTCTATACTTGAATTATGAAAGAAAAATGTTGGGTTTAGTGTCCCTATAACAAAGAAAATGAACTTAAATTGTAGCAATAAACATTTGTTATTAGTTTTGTATTTTTTGTGAAGTTACACACATCTTGAAGTGGCAGTGCATTGGTTGAACATTACTCACTAAGTCTGAGTAGAAGGCTGGGCCAGCCCTATGCCCTGACAAAGCCATGCACAGTGACGAAGCGCTTCAGTGGGCGGGCAAGAGGGTAGTTGTCTGTTCACAGAGCGGTGGTTAACTCCACTCCAGTGTTACACTAATACTTTTGGCTGATACCTAGTAACCGTCAATACTAATGGATCAAGATAGATATGTGGTTTGAGTAATCCCATATCTCACTATATTAATGTAAAGATGGATTTGATTTATAAATTAATATATGTCATTATGATATGTGTACGCCTGTGTGCTGATATCTAATTAGGGAACTAAGCTAGAAATCGGCTGACTGTGTTCAATCACAGCAGTACGCAGGCAGGAGGATGCCTTTGAGTGCATAAACTGCTTGATATTTGAATGAATGATTTGTGTTTCTAGCTGACCCTTATACACCTACCAGTCCCTCTGGCATCGTGGCCTTATGTTTTTAAACTATTATTGTTGGGATATAGACCAGACTAAGAGGAGGTTTGTGACGTTACCCACCTCTCTATGTTCCAATTATAGATATTATCAAGTTTGTATATATGTTTAATACAGTTTTATATTGTTAGTCATATTTTTATCTTTAAATAGGGCGCCATGTACTAAATGGCAAGCGGACAGCTTCTCAACTCGCGAAGCTGTCCGCCCTCCTTCGCTACATACGGGCAGCGGATCTGTTGATCCGCTTGCCCGTATGTATCATTACACACTGATCGGAGTGTGTAATGCCCGCCCCTTCAATCGCGCGACCAATCACACGACTGAAGGGCCTGTCAATCACAGAGAGCGAGCATGCTCTCCGTGATTTTGCATTGCCAGCTAAGAGGTGGCGTAAGGTGTAGGAAGCAGCGGTCTAATGACCGCTGCTTCTTACATTGTGGGAAGCAGGCTCGCATATGCTAACCTGCCCCGCAAAGGCTTCGGAGCAGCTTTCGCTGCTTCGTACATGGAGCCTATAGTGTCTAATTCAACATTTGACTTCAATGCCACAAATTTCCCTAAACACGATATACTAAGCAATTTATACCCTGCTATATAACTCCAACAATGCATTCCCTTAGCACCCAAAGAACTCCCTTTAAAGTAGCCTCATATATGAGTGAGGGAATTCTATTTCTTTGTCTATAAGAGACTAATGATTAACTGTGCTGATAATAGGACAGAGGTTGGGAAATAACCTTAGGTAAAGCTTATTATTTTAAATGCAGCTGTTAGTTTTGAGGGGACTAGAATTCAGAGCAGTACAATTTGATGCTATGGCTACTTTTGCTGTTGTATGTGAGTAATGGGTTTGTTGCACTATAGCAACAGACTAAGAGATCACATAGTGCCTGATGAATATTTTACACTACATTGTATGCAAATGCTTTTCCATTTCTGCATTGTTCCTAAAAAATATTGGATTTGTATATCTTATTTTAAAATGTTTATAATTAGGAAGAATAATGAATGCAGGGTAGTGTATAGCTGTAGTGTGAGAGCTCAACATTGAAACTTGTTAGGAAATCTATGTATACAAATAACATTGCCTGAGTTTGATCAAGTATACAGTGTTTGTGAGGCTAAGTAGCAATATACACAAACAGATGGAGACGGAGAGTATTTTTATTTACAATGTTGGTGCATAATCATAAAATATAATGCAATATGAATGATTACGCAACGTTGATAGAAATATGTTATCTCCATTTCAGAATATGGCAAAAATGTCAGGTTCCAGTATTGCAGTTTGCAAATTGATCAAACATGTAAGGATATCTGTTATATCATTGCTGAACAAAATATTATGATTATATATATATATATATATATATATATATATATATATATATATATATATATGACTGATGTTAGTAATAATATCAAACATATACAGTATGTGATATTATCAGTAAAGTAACAATACCTATTTAGTGGGAAAGTATTAACCCATTTATTTTTGAGTAAGAACATAAATGCTGGCTTTAACATTTGGCTGTGCAATTAAATTCCTATGATTTTCAGATATTTTATAAAATATTCAATTCATCTTTTTAAGAAAATAAAATCCCAGCCAACAATATGCTGCGTCATCAATTTGTAATGTAAAAGTTCCCTAACTATAGTTTGAATTTCCTATTGTGAAATCCACTAATCATTAATAAGACAATTGCCACTCTTTAAAACAAAGTATCTAATAATGGTTTTTACTCATTTCTTCTAAGAGAAGGTTTGAAGCGTGAAATAAAGAATATTTTATTTTTTTGTATTTTTCTTTTTCAGTGTTTAATAATGTTATGTATTCTGTCAAATATGATGTATAGATTATATATATATATATATATATATATATGTTATGTGTAATATATATATATATATATATATATATATATATATATATATATATATATATATATGTAGAGAGAGAGAGAGAGAGAGAGAGAGAGAGAGAGAGAGAGAGAGAGAGAGAGAGAGAGAGAGAGAGAGAGAGAGAGAAAGAGAGAGAGAGAGAGAGAGAGAGATAGATAGATAGATAGATAGATAGATAGATAGATAGATAGATAGATAGATAGATAGATAGATAGATAGATAGATAGATAGATAGGTAGAAAGAAAGAAAGAAATGAATAAAAACAGAAATTTAAAAAAAACAACTTTTTTTTTTAATTGTGTTAAGCTTGATCTTTTTGTCCATGGCGCTGTTCTTATTTCTTCTGCTGCTCTATGGTTGAGAGCTTAGAAAGAAAGTTTCAAATGAAGAAACAATTATACATCCTAATTGTATTTTAAGTCTTACTATAATTGTTTATAATGAATAATTAAACTGTGCTTAAATAAACAGACAGCTATTGACTAATAACTAGAATGCATCTACTGAGTTTTTCTTTGCTGACATATTCATATAAAATAGATTGTGTGTGGTGTGTGTGTGTATGTCTGTGTGTGTGTGTGTCTGTGGTGTTTATTCCAAGTATGTTAGTTAAAGAAACTAACAGAAAAAGATACTAAATAAGCACTCAATGACCCTAAATATTCTGGAGTTGAAAAAAGATTCACACAATTAAAACATTAATCTTTATTAGAAATATTTAAAATATGGGTTATTTAAAACTAAAATGCTGGAATTCCCAGTACAAGGACTGGATATTAGAAACTAGAACCAATATTGGTACTATCTGGTGATTAATAGAGAAACCAACGGCTAGGATTGTCAGTAACTACTAGTAAATATTGAGATCAATATAGAGGTATAAAAAAAGATATGTGTTCTTGACAGATGCAACACTTAATAATTCCCAATACTACATATTAATATTTCATCACAAACTTAGTGTGAAGTTGTAATCCTGTATATTAAGAACATAGGTAAAGTAATTTATCAAGAATTTTATTGACAATATTTGTTAAAAGTAATAGATACTCAAAAAATTACCAGTGGCGCTATCTATACCAAAGCTGTTTGGTTTATTCAAGCTTGAATCAGTGATTAATATAGGTCACTATTTTAAACAGTACTTGTCATACTGATATGTTCTTATATCATGTATTAAATCATTGATAACATAATAAAACTATTGTGATACATTAGTTTGATATGATAAAAGTTATCAGCTAAATTAATGACAACAGGTGACTATTAGTAAGATTCCTCAATATGTTTGAATGGAACATGAGGGAGTTGATAGTGCTTGGTGTGAACTTGTAACATCATAGAGCTGCTTGTCTGGCCCTTTTTTAAGTTCCATTATTGGCACTAATTTCACTCACACACTACACACAGTAAATTTGGCCCATTTATAAACCAAGGATAGGATAACACTCTAGAGCACTATTAATGTCAAACTAAGCATTCTATCACTAATAAGCATAACTTACACTCAGAAATAATTTAGTTATACTAAGTATTCACAATACTATATCACGAGCCATTGATTCTGAATAAGGCTTATACACAAATAGTTGGCACTTTTAAAGGATCATATATCCTAACTAGAGTCTGACATGGTAGTTGTCAGAATATCATTAAAAATAATTATTTACAAACTTTGTCACAATAACATCACTTTCATCACGCTAACAATTATTGGAGATATATCAATATTAAATATGTACTCTTGAGGTAAATAATGTCCCCTGAGCATCCCATAAACATTTCTATGAATGCACTTATGATGAGTGTATTAACGTAGTAATCGCCTAAGCAACGATAGAACAATTATTTGCACTCAACATGTAATAAGAATGAATGATACTGAAAACTACATTTAATTCATAAGGCTTGGTAAACAAAATTCAAGTACTAAGCATTACGAGTGAATTAAGAGATTTTGCCTGTAAGGGATTCCTCTGTCATAAAGACACGAAATTGGAGGTTTCCTATTGGTCACAATATAGGAAGGAGGCGGAGTTAGACTCATAAATAGCCGCGTTTCCCGCGGCGCCCTGCCTTTTGATAAAGCCGGAAACCCGGCGAAACATGTCAAGGGAGGAAGGGGGAGCTCATGGGAGCTCAGTGTAGTTTTTAAAAAAATACTTGCTGGCAATATTTCTTTATACTAGAACCTGTAAAACTTAACTGGTGTATTGAATACTTTGACCAATAGAAGTTAACTCGTGATTATAATTAATCAAGTGAACAATATAGCACTTTGAATATTCGAGCGAACTAAACTATAGATCTCAGTGTGTTACCAATGGCAGTGATTTGTTAATAATAACGCTGTGTAATTACAGATATCATTTGCCAAACAATACTTCTAGCTTTTGGCTAACTACTCAGTAATTTAACAGGAGACTGCGACTAAGCAGAAGGGCAGATGAACCTGTTGACACAGTATACCTATATGTAACATAATCAGCAGTGCCGTATATTAACAGCACTGCACACCATTTAAACGCTGAATGAGAATCCACAGGAGCATCCGATATTAAGAGACTCTTAAGCAACTAAAGCTTGTTATTAAGTAATCTTAAACTGCTGACAGCAGTAAATATAGCACTAGATTCATTCCAACCTTCGTTACAAAATACTAATAAGCGTTAAATTTGGCAAAGTTCCAAAAAAAAAAAAATATATATATATTGCATAGATATGAATATATTGTGCAAATTTAACTATCTATGAACTCTGTAACCTATGTTATACGCTATTCAGGGGTACAATAGAATTATACCTGATGGAATATCTGTATTGAGGCTGGATGCTAGTTGTCTAAATATAATCTCACTATTCAGCTTTTGTGCTTAACAAACTTTACTGTGAATCAGGGTAAATAGAGCACTAGATTCATTCCACCCTGTGTTACAAAATACAAATAAGCGCTAAAACTGGCAGAGTTCCAAAAAATATACTTATACTATATAGTTATTAATATATTGTGTACATTCAACTATTAATGGACTCTGTAACCTATGTTATACGCTATTCAGGGGCACAATAGAATTATACCTGATTCAATATCTGTATTGAGGCTGGATGCTAGTTGTTCAAATATAATCTCGCTATTCAGCTTTTTGTGCTGTAACAAACTTTACTGTGAAACAGGGCCAGACAAGCAGCTCTATGATGTTACAAGTTCACACCAAGCACTATCAACTCCCTCATGTTCCATTCAAACATATTGAGGAATCTTACTAATAGTCACCTGTTGTCATTAATTTAGCTGATAACTTTTATCATATCAAACTAATGTATCACAATAGTTTTATTATGTTATCAATGATTTAATACATGATATAAGAACATATCAGTATGACAAGTACTGTTTAAAATAGTGACCTATATTAATCACTGATTCAAGCTTGAATAAACCAAACAGCTTTGGTATAGATAGCGCCACTGGTAATTTTTTGAGTATCTATTACTTTTAACAAATATTGTCAATAAAATTCTTGATAAATTACTTTACCTATGTTCTTAATATACAGGATTACAACTTCACACTAAGTTTGTGATGAAATATTAATATGTAGTATTGGGAATTATTAAGTGTTGCATCTGTCAAGAACACATATCTTTTTTTATACCTCTATATTGATCTCAATATTTACTAGTAGTTACTGACAATCCTAGCCGTTGGTTTCTCTATTAATCACCAGATAGTACCAATATTGGTTCTAGTTTCTAATATCCAGTCCTTGTACTGGGAATTCCAGCATTTTAGTTTTAAATAACCCATATTTTAAATATTTCTAATAAAGATTAATGTTTTAATTGTGTGAATCTTTTTTCAACTCCAGAATATTTAGGGTCATTGAGTGCTTATTTAGTATCTTTTTCTGTTAGTTTCTTTAACTAACATACTTGGAATGTAACTTTGTTGATACATAGCACCTAACCACATTAACTATAGAATATCCAGGCCATTGAGCTTATAACAGAACGGTAAAAGACCCAAGTAAAATTTATGAGTGGTGCCATCAACTCTATCTGAATTTCTGTGGTGTTTATGTCTGTGTGGTGTTTATGTGTGTGTGTATGTCTGTGGTGTGTATGTGTGTGTTTGTGTGTGTGTATGTCTGTGTGTGTATGTCTGTGGTGTATGTGTATGTGTGTGTGGTGTGTATGTGTGTCTGTGGTGTGTATGTGTGTGTGTGTGTATGTCTCTGGTGTGTATGTGTGGTGTATGTGTGTATGTGTATGTCTGTGGTGTGTATGTCTGCGGTGTGTATGTTTGTGGTGTGTATGTGTGTGTGGTGTTTATGTGTGTGTCTGTCTGTGGTGTGTGTGTGTATGTGTGTGGTGTGTATGTGTGTGTATGTCTGTGGTGTTTGCCTGTGGTGTGTATGTGTGTATGGTGTGTATGTGTGTGTGTGCATGTCTGTGGTGTGTATGTATGTGTGTGTGTGTGTGTATGTCTGTGGTGTGTATGTGTGTGTGTGTATGTCTGTGGTATGTATGTGTGTGTGTATGTGTGTGTATGTCTGTGGTGTGTATGTGTGTGGTGTGTATCTGTATGTGTGTGTGTGTATGTGTGTGGTGTGTATATGTATGTGTGTATGTCTGTGGTGTGTATGTGTGTATGTCTGTGGTGTGTATGTGTGTGTATGTCTGTGGTGTGTATGTGTGTTTGGTGTGTATGTGTGTGTGTGTGTCTGTGGTGTGTGTGTGTGTCTGTGGTGTGTATGTGTATGTCTGTGGTGTGTATGTGTGTGTGGTGTGTATGTGTGTGTGTGTATGTCTGTGGTGTGTATGTGTGTGTATGTGTGGTGTGTATGTGAATGTGTGTGTATGTCTGTGGTGTATGTGTGTGTGTAGTGTGTATGTGTGCGTGTATATCTGCAGTGTGTATGTGTGTGTGTATGTCTGCGGTGTGTATGTGTGTGTGGTGTGTATGTGTGTGTGTGTCTAATACACAACTTATGTCTGTGTGTGTGTGTGTGTCTGTGGTGTTTATGTCTGTGTGGTGTTTATGTGTGTGTGTATGTCTGTGGTGTGTATGTGTGTGTGTATGTCTGTGGTGTGTGTGTGTGTGTATGTCTGTGGTGTGTATGTTAGGGATGGGCGAATGTGTACATTTTTGAATTTCAAATGTAGAACGAATGTTATTACCGAAATTCGAATTCTAAATTCTTAAAAATTCGAAAATCGAATGTTATTTACAATTTTTGAATGTCACTTTCAAATTCGAATGTGTATAATTATATCGAATGTCCACATTCGAAATTTCGAATTTAACCTTCTATTTAACAAATACTATTCAGAAGTTCAATAGTTCATGTGGTAGGGCGGGAATCTAGTAATTTGATACATAATAGATACAAATATATAATTTTAAAGAAATCATTAGAAATACTATTACAAACATATAAATTCAAATTTTTCGAATATAAATTTGAATTTTTCGAATTTGAATATAAATTTGAATTTTTCGAATATAAATTCGAATTTTTTCGAATTCGAATATTGCATATTTCGAATATTACATTTAAAGAAAAAGCATTAGAAATACTATTACAATCTAAATTAGAATTTTTCGAATTAGAATACACGTATTGCATAATTCGTAGTGCTAAATTCGAATTTTTCTAATTCAAATATTGCATAATTCGAATATCACATTTAAAGAAAAAGCATTAGAAATACTATTACAATCTAAATTCGAATTTTTCTAATTCGAATACACGTATTGCATTATTCGAATATTACATTTAAAGAAAAAGCATTAGAAATACTATTACAATCTAAATTAGAATTTTTCGAATTAGAATACACGTATTGCATAATTCGTAGTGCTAAATTCGAATTTTTCTAATTCAAATATTGCATAATTCGAATATCACATTTAAAGAAAAAGCATTAGAAATACTATTACAATCTAAATTCGAATTTTTCTAATTCGAATACACGTATTGCATTATTCGAATATTACATTTAAAGAAAAAGCATTAGAAATACTATTACAATCTAAATTCAAATTTTTTCGAATTCGAATATTGCATAATTCGAATATTACATTTAAAGAAAAAGCATTAGAAATACTATAACAATCTAAATTTGAATTTTTCGAATTCGAATACACGTATTGCATAATTTGAATATTACATTTAAAGAAAAAAGCATTAGAAATACTATTACAATCTAAATTCAAATTTTTCAAATTCGTATATTGCATAATTCGAATATTACATTTAAAGAAAAAGCATTAGAAATACTATTACAATCTAAATTCAAATTTTTCTAAAAGAATATTTTCAAATGTAATCGTAAAATTCGAAACCGAACATTCGAAAATCGAATGTTAGAATGTTATGTAAACATTCGAAATTCGATTCGAATTATCGAATGTGTTAAAATTTGTGCCGTTTTTCGAATGTTGCAAAACATTCGCCCATCCCTAGTGTATGTGTGTCTGTGGTGTGTATGTGTGTGTGTCTCTGGTGTGTATGTGTATGTGTGGTGTGTATGTGTGTGTGTATGTCTGTGGTGTGTATGTGTGTGTGTATGTCTGTGGTGTGTATGTGTGTGTATGTCTGTGGTGTGTATGTGTGTGTATGTCTGTGGAGTGTGTGCCTGCGGTGTCTATGTGTGTGTGGTGTGTATGTGTGTGTATGTCTGTGGTGTGTGTGTGTCTGGGGTGTGTATGTGTGTGTGTGGTGTGTGTATGTCTGTGGTGTGTATGTAAGTGTGGTGTGTGTATGTGTGTGCGTATGTCTGTGGTGTGTATGTGTGTGGTGTGTATGTGTGTGTGTGTGTGTATGTGTGTGGTGTGTATATGTGTGTGTGTGTATGTCTGTGGTGTGTATGTGTGTGTATGTCTGTGGTGTGTATGTGTGTGGTGTGTATGTGTGTGTATGTCTGTGGTGTGTGTCTGTGGTGTGTATGTGTGTGTGGTGTATGTATTCAATCAAGGATGTGGGGGTGCGTATTCAAATGGGTGCTCGCACAGTAAAATAATTTAATTTAATTGTATAAATATGTCAGTCCCTTTTCCCACAAACTGCTGTTATAGTATGTTGAAAACTCCTTCTGTGTGCAGTCTCAGAGGGTTAGCCCCCAAATCCTCTGATCTGTGCAATATGAAAGTTCACTTTTACATTTATAAACCACTGGTACAGAATATTCAATTAGTTAAGTGACTCACCACCTCCTTACTTCTTGGGTGCCGTCCTTTTTTGCTCCCCAGGATGCTGGTTAACCAGCAGTGTGGCACCGCCGTCGAATCTCTGCCCCTTGTTGGTGGTTAAAAAACTTCTTTCAGGAGTTACAATGTCCTCGCAGTGTGGTGTTGTACTCATGCAGTAAAAAAGGGGTTTATTAAGTGCTGATTCACTTAAGGTGCTCACTGTGGCCTCAGCTGCGAATTATCCAATGAAAAAATGTTGTCAGGAGCACCAAAAGTAAATTGAAAAGACTTGCTTTATTATTTTTGTGAATAAAACAAAACAAAAAGGGTTAACTAACCCCCAGGGTAAGAGTGATAAATAACCTTAGAAACACAGAAAACAAAGAGGCTGACCGGTTTCGGCGTCTGCCTTAATCCTAACCCTTTTTGTTTTGTGGTGTGTGTATGTCTGTGGTGTGTGTGTGTGAATGGTGTGTATGTGTGTGTGTGTTTGTCTGTGGTGTGTATGTGTGTGTGTGTGTGTGTGTATGTCTGTGGTGTGTATGTGTGTATGTGAATGTGTGTGTATGTCTGTGGTGTATGTGTGTGTGGTGTGTATGTGTGTGTGTGTATGTCTGCAGTGTGTATGTATGTGTGTGTATGTCTGCAGTGTGTATGTGTGTGTGTGTGTGTTTAATACACAACTTATTTTTTATTTTCTAACCACTTTTTTGCAGTTTTAATGCAGCTTTTTCATTTTGTTTATTATTTTTTTCTGCATTATGCTTATTATAATGAATATTAATTCTACATCATACTAAAAGCTAGTCTCTGCTTTGAAATAAGGACTGAATTACTCAAATAGAACATTTCTCTCTACTTTGACTATATGAGCTAATGGTGTTTGTTGGTTGTAATATAAAGTAATGAAAACATATTTCAATAGTCACAATTGCAAAAGTTTTGGAGTCTTAGAAATGAGAAAAAACTTTAATGATTCACTTTTAATTACTGACATACTACTAAATATTTATGAAGCAAGCATAATAAGCAGTATCACAACTAAAAAACCCTATTCCTATTAATGCATACATTATTACATGACTCTATGCTATTGATTTTTCAAACACCCCCAAAGAACAATGTCTTTAAATGCCAGATTACAGCTGGTGCTGTCTAACAATGTTCTCTACTTCATTTATACAAAAGAAAAATCACAGTTTATTTATCTTCACTTGCATCTGTGAAGTCGAGGGCCACAGCTGCAATTGAAACAGTTTTCTATAAATTTGCTCAATAAAGAAAATGGGTGGGTGTATTTGCATATAAATGATATAGTTCTAACACAATATAATGAAGGCAGTTTCATATAATACAAGAGATTTTATAGTGCACACAAACACAAAGCTCTGAATACATTTTTAGAAAATATTTCATTGAAAAGAGATTTTTTAAAATTAATAAATATAAGTATATGCAAATACTCACATAATTTTATTATGGCTTCCAAATGCCGCTGACATTTTTTTAAAATTGTTTATAACATAAATGCTTTTTTTTCTGGCTAAATTAAGACAGGATAACTCCAAAATTTAGCAGGTTCCAATGATAACTTTTTCTGACTGGAGGTGAGGAGATTTAGTGGTAATCATACTTGTTATCAATAATCTGTAATTGACTGCAATGGTGCATCTGAGTTCACTATTAGAAGATCACTAGTATTATTTGCTTTGGAGTATTTTTATTTGTTTATTGTGTCATTCCTTGTCTTGTGTTAAAAATGTTTTGATGTACAGTGCCAAAAGCATATATTTAATTGATTTTATTGCAAATTAGATCAGTATACAGGAATATGCATTTGTGGGGCTTATAAAAATATTAAATACCTTTTTTTTTTTTTTTTTTTTAAATTGTGCATGTTTCCTGATCTTTACAGTGGCCAAGTGTCAATTGTGTGACCTAAGATTGTTTTTCCAAATGCTGCAAATTGTATACACCGGCTTTTTAATTTGCAGCATATTGAAGAAACTAAAGGTACAGAATTTGCTTTTTCATCTCTCTAAGGAATATGGGACATTTTTACACCAAAGTCTCTAATGTCCTTTTAAAAGACATATTGGCCACTAGATAATTATCAGTGGAGTTTGATAGCTGTGGATAATATGTGTTTTTTTGTGTTTAGTAATGAGATTCTGCTTTATTTTGTTTTCTATAATGTTAAAAAATATATATATGTTATACTAATTATTTTTTGTCGTCCACCAAATCAGCTGATACTCTGAATGAGAATAATTGGCCTCTGGGCATTGTGATATTATCCAATCATTTAATTTCTCTTGGCCATGGTTATTGGTTATGATACACTGAAACAGATAAAAAAAACTGTGAGATTCTTAAGAAAAGCACTCCTTTTTATTAGATCAAAAGTCGATACACCAGATACTAACTAAAAGACTTCATAAAAGCATCAGATGTTAGCACACTTTGTCTTATGTTTTTCGGCTAGCAGTGCCTTAGTTATAGACATGATCAATCTATCCATATCCCTTTCTTAAATAATCAGCTGAAGTTACATGATTGGTTAATAGTAATGACTCCTCAAATAAGAAACATTATACATACATAACCTTATACATATTCTATAGTTTTTATAATGATGGTATGTGTGGCTCATAAGGCTTTAAGTATAGCAATATTTTTTTAATCACTACAATAAAGAGAAAAACATTATTTAATTGTTGTCATATCACTTAAGACATTCCACTTAGCATCATCAAAGAACCATTTATTAGTATCATAAACATATCTGTCAAAAAAAAGGACAAAACAAATCTGTCATATGACAAGTATGACTCAAATTATTACAAGCATAAACAATTATTTTTCCAAAAAATAATAATGTCCCTATCAATACTAAAACCCTGGGGCTTTCTTGTTTTTAATTGGAAAAAACTTTCTATAAAATAAATGGGCAGTCTTATCTCCACCCCTTGGTGAGCTTCAAACCTATTCTATTATTTGCCAATTGAAATTGGATACATCCTAAATGTGTTCAAAAATAAAGTGCCTAGCCAAATCTGAGCAATTTTCACCAGAGTTAATGTTATTTTAAAGTTCCCTAATTCTCACACGAGCTTACCTTGTAGTACAACCCACATATTGTTGAAGACATTGGGAACAATCATTCAAATATACCACAAATGTGGTCCTACAATTCATAAAAATAATCAAATCATAGACTCTTTGACTGAATTTCAAGTGAAAATCGGTGGTGACTTTGGAATGTTGACATCCTGTACATTGTGTGAAATTGCACTTATAGTGCCCTTTCATTGTGAGCCAACTATTGGTCTCCTTAGTTAGTTTCCTAAGCATACTGGGGGGCCACAATATTACCTATAGTGTGGGCGCTGCGTGAAACAAAATTGGACCCCTAGGAAACATAATCCTTAAGGCTATCATTTGCTGTTAGAATAGGCAAGCGTTTTATAACAATGTTGCAAATATCCTTAAATTGGGGACTTTTGTAAGGTATAGGGGGATTATATGCATCTGTGTTTAATTACGCTTCATAGCAAGCTTAACTCATGCCCACTTTGATCATCTACTGAAACGATAGCCCAGGCTGTGGCATATGGTTCTTTCTTTGATTTCCCTGTGCATGCTTTGAACCTCAGAACAGAACGAACTGTGTGTGTATACACTAAACACACTACATACAATGCACTAAAGCCATTCCAACTTAAAATAAATCTAAGTCTGTGAACCCTGCAGGAATAAAGACTTCCATTTAATATTAAAATATAAAATGTTGGCTAGTTGTATAACTATAATAAGAGCCATTTTGAATATAGCATAACCAGAATAGATTGGCACAAATTATATTAACTGGCCAAAAAAAATATTGTTGTAATTTACTCACAAAATCAGAAGCAATTTTAAGTAATCCCATTGCAAAATGACAAATCTCCACAAATACTTTGTGTTTCTATTTTTATCACACATATATAACAGCACCTTCTCATTTTAAGCTGCATTTGTGAAGTTAATAGGCGGCACATTGAAAGAAGGAACGAACAAGTGATTGCTTATTTTCTTAGAGACACATTAAGACAAAGAAAAACTACAAGCATACACACAAATCCCATCTTAGTTTTCTTGATCCAAGACATAATTATATGACATGTTGTATGAGTGTCCGAATGAATGAGAGAGTGAGTGAATGAGTGACTGCATGGGTTTGAGTTTTACCTGTAATCTTGCATTTGCTGGGAGAAGAGACCATGAGTGAAGGTTGAGAGAGGTATTGGCCAGGGGAATATATAAGAACAATGAGACTAGGCTCTAGACAGCAGTGTTAGAAAATGTGACAATATTTTACAACTAGAATTGGACTTATGTAGTTTAGAAATTAACCAGTTTTAATGTAAAGAACCATACGGCTAGATTTAGAGTTTTGTCGGTAAGGACCCGCGTAGCTAAGGCTGGCTTTTTTCTGGCCGCACCTTTAAAATAACTCTGGTATTGAGAGTCCATATAATGTCAGCGTTAGGCTCCAAAAAAGGAGCGTAGAGCATATTTAACGCAACTGCAACTCTCGATACCAGAGTTGCTTACGGACGCGGCCAGCCTCAAAAACGTGCTCGTGCACGATTCCCCCATAGGAAACAATGGGGCTGTTTGAGCTGAAAAAAAACCTAACTCCTGCAAAAAAGTTGCGTTCAGCTCCTAATGCAGCCCCATTGTTGTCTATGGGGAAACACTTCCTACGTCTGCACCTAACACCCTAACATGTACCCCGAGTCTAAACACCCCTAACCTTACACTTATTAAGCCCTATTCTGCTGACCCCTGTATATTATTTTTAACCCCTAATCTGCCGCTCCGTAAACCGCCGCTACTTACATTATCCCTATGTACCCCTAATCTACTGCCCCTAACACCGCCGACCCCTATATTATATTTATTAACCCCTAATCTGCACCCCACAACGTCGCCTCCACCTGCCTACACTTATTAACCCCTAATCTGCTGACCGGACCTGAGCGCTACTATAATAAAGTTATTAACCCCTAATCCGCCTCACTAACCCTATAATAAATAGTATTAACCCCTAATCTGCCCTCCCTAACATCGCCGACACCTAACTTCAATTATTAACCCCTAATCTGCCGACTGGAGCTCACCGCTATTCTAATAAATGTATTAACCCCTAAAGCTAAGTCTAACCCTAACACTAACACCCCCCTAAATTAAATATAATTTTAATCTAACGAAATTAATTAACTCTTATTAAATAAATTATTCCTATTTAAAGATAAATACTTACCTGTAAAATAAATCCTAATATAGCTACAATATAAATTATATTTATATTATAGCTATTTTAGGATTAATATTTATTTTACAGGTAAATTTGTATTTATTTTAACCAGGTACAATAGCTATTAAATGGTTAAGAACTATTTAATAGCTAAAATAGTTAAAATAATTACAAATTTACCTGTAAAATAAATCCTAACCTAAGTTACAATTAAACCTAACACTACACTATCAATAAATTAATTAAATAAAATACCTATAATTATCTACAATTAAACCTAACACTACACTATCAATAAATAAATTAAATACAATTCCTACAAATAAATACAATGAAATAAACTAACTAAAGTACAAAAAATAAAAAAGAACTAAGTTACAAAAAATAAAAAAATATTTACAAACATTAGAAATATATTACAACAA
The DNA here is from genome assembly GCF_027579735.1 of Bombina bombina. NCBI lineage: Eukaryota > Metazoa > Chordata > Amphibia > Anura > Bombinatoridae > Bombina > Bombina bombina. The sequence goes on from NC_069500.1 coordinate 1,171,750,889, forward strand.
TTTTAAACTAATTACACCTACTCTAAGCCCCCTAATAAAATAACAAAGTCCCCCAAAATAAAAAAAATGCCCTACCCTATTCTAAATTACTAAAGTTCAAAGCTCTTTTACCTTACCAGCCCTGAACAGGGCCCTTTGCGGGGCATGCCCCAAGAAGTTCAGCTCTTTTGCCTGTAAAAAAAAACATACAATACCCCCCCCCAACATTACAACCCACCACCCACATACCCCTAATCTAACCCAAACCCCCCTTAAATAAACCTAACACTAAGCCCCTGAAGATCTCCCTACCTTGAGTCGTCTTCACCCAGCCGAGCCAAATTCTTCATCCAAGCGGAGCAAGAAGAGGTCCTCCATCCGGTAGAAGTCTTCATCCAAGCGGGGCAGAAGAGGTCTTCCATCCGATTGAAGTCTTCATCCAAGAGGCATCTTCTATCGTCATCCATCCGGAGTGGAGCGGCAGCATCCTGAAGACCTCCGACGCGGAACATCCATCCTGGCCGACGACTGAACGACGAATGACGGTTCCTTTAAATGACATCATCCAAGATGGCGTCTCTCGAATTCCGATTGGCTGATAGGATTCTATCAGCCAATCGGAATTAAGGTAGGAAAAATCTGATTGGCTGATTGAATCAGCCAATCAGATTGAGCTCGCATTCTATTGGCTGATCGGAACAGCCAATAGAATGCGAGCTCAATCTGATTGGCTGATTGGATCAGCCAATCGGATTGAACTTGATTCTGATTGGCTGATTCCATCAGCCAATCAGAATATTTCTACCTTAATTCCGATTGGCTGATAGAATCCTATCAGCCAATCGGAATTCGAGGGACGCCATCTTGGATGACGTCATTTAAAGGAACCGTCATTCGTCGTTCAGTCGTCGGCCAGGATGGATGTTCCGCGTCGGAGGTCTTCAGGATGCTGCCGCTCCACTCTGGATGGATGACAATAGAATATGCCTCTTGGATGAAGACTTCAATCGGTGTTAGGTTTATTTAAGGGGGGTTTGGGTTAGATTAGGGGTATGTGGGTGGTGGGTTGTAATGTTGGGGGGGGTATTGTATGGTTTTTTTTTACAGGCAAAAGAGCTGAACTTCTTGGGGCATGCCCCGCAAAGGGCCCTGTTCAGGGCTGGTAAGGTAAAAGAGCTTTGAACTTTAGTAATATAGAATAGGATAGGGAATTTTTTTATTTTGGGGGGCTTTGTTATTTTATTAGGGGGCTTAGAGTAGGTGTAATTAGTTTAAAATTGTTGTAATATATTTCTAATGTTGGTAAATATTTTTTTATTTTTTGTAACTTAGTTCTTTTTTATTTTTTGTACTTTAGTTAGTTTATTTCATTGTATTTATTTGTAGGAATTGTATTTAATTTATTTATTGATAGTGTAGTGTTAGGTTTAATTGTAGATAATTATAGGTATTTTATTTAATTAATTTATTGATAGTGTAGTATTAAGTTTAATTGTAACTTAGGTTAGGATTAATTTTACAGGTATATTTGTAATTATTTTAACTATTTTAGCTATTAAATAGTTCTTAACTATTTAATAGCTATTGTACCTGGTTAAAATAATTACAAAGTTACCTGTAAAATAAATATTAATCCTAAAATAGCTATAATATAATTATAATTTATATTGTAGCTATATTATGGTTTATTTTACAGGTAAGTATTTATCTTTAAATAGGAATAATTTATTTAATAAGAGTTAATTAATTTCGTTAGATAAAAATTATATTTAACTTAGGGGGGTTTTAGTGTTAGGGTTAGACTTAGCTTTAGGGGTTAATACATTTATTAGAATAGCGGTGAGCTCCAGTCGGCAGATTAGGGGTTAATAATTGGTTAGGTGTCGGCGATGTTAGGGAGGGCAGATTAGGGGTTAATACTATTTATTATAGGGTTAGTGAGGCGGATTAGGGGTTAATAACTTTATTATAGTAGCGCTCAGGTCCGCTCGGCAGATTAGGGGTTAATAAGTGTAGGCAGGTGGAGGCAACGTTGAGGGGGGCAGATTAGGGGTTAATAAATATAATATAGGGGTCGGCGGTGTTAGGGGCAGCAGATTAAGGGTACATAGCTATAATGTAGGTGGCGGCTCTTTGCGGTTGGCAGATTAGGGGTTAATTATTGTAGGTAGGTGGCGGCGACGTTGTGGGGGGCAGGTTAGGGGTTAATAAATATAATATAGGGGTCGGCGGTGTTAGGGGCAGCAGATTAGGGGTACATAAGGATAACGTAGGTGGCGGTCGGCAGATTAGGGGTTAAAAAAAATTAATCGAGTGGCGGCGATGTGGGGGGACCTCGGTTTAGGGGTACATAGGTAGTTTATGGGATGGGTGTTAGTGTACTTTAGAGTACAGTAGTTAAGAGCTTTATGAACCGGCGTTAGCCCAGAAAGCTCTTAACTACTGACTTTTTTCTGCGGCTGGAGTTTTGTCGTTAGAATTCTAACGCTCACTTCAGACACGACTCTAAATACCGGAGTTAGGAAAATCCCATTGAAAAGATAGGATACGCAATTGACGTAAGGGGATCTGCGGTATGGAAAAGTCGCGGCTGAAAAGTGAGCGTTAGACCCTTTTTTGACTGACTCCAAATACCGGCGGTAGCCTAAAACCAGCGTTAGGAGCCTCTAACGCTGGTTTTCACGGCTACCGCCAAACTCCAAATCTAGGCCATATTTCTCAGTAAGATTTGCATTTTGTTTTACATTTGTAATCACCTATACAAAATAAATCAATTAAATACATTTTTTCCTTGGAATCTTGCATTGAAAATGTCATGCATACTTTGAAGATTTCTTAAAGGGCCATGATACCCAAATGTTGAAACACTTGAAAGTGAGGCAGCATAGATGTAAAAAGCTGACTAGAAAATATCACCTGAAAATCTTTATGTAAAAAAGAAAGATATTTTACCTCAAAAATTCCTCAGTAGCCACATCCCTTTGTAAAGGACTTCTAAGCAGCAAATCAGTATGTCTGTCCCAGGACAGTTAAGGGAGTGAGCTTTCATGCACACTCATCTTATTTCCCTATACAGTTTAATTTGAAAGTTTACTATGAAATCTTAAGTTTACTATGAAATCTCATGAGAATTAAGTCAAATTTCATGAGATCACAGTAAAATAGTTCATGACCTCAGCACTGTTGATGCTGATTGGCTGCTGTTCATTTCTTCTTTTTTTTTTACCTGCAGCTGGGCAGTAACTGAAGTAAAACTTTTTACACAGAATTTACACTGCTGAGCAAGGAAGTTGTGAGGTAAAATATCTTCCTTTTTTTACATAGAGATGCTCAGGTGATATTTTCCTGTCAGCTTTTTACAGTTATACTGCATTCATTTCAAGTGATTTAGCATATGAGTATTATGTCCCTTTAATAGCAGTTACAACCATGTGAAAAACAAAGTTTTAAGCATTATTAATTGAAGTTTTGTATATTCATAAATCTTTAACCTGTATTACTCGTAAGACCAGAGCCAAAAGGTTTTTACTAGAGTAGTGGTGAGTTTGTACACTGAGCAAGTGATCTCCTTTTTTTTTTCACTTTTTATCTATAACAGGCACGAGAAAACGTAAAAAAAAAAAATGTAAGTCACCTAGAGACATGTAATCCAAGAACAATACTAAAGCGAGACAACGGCTCTTTTTGCGTTTTCACAAGGATGTAGATTAGGTCACTTCCAGTTTAAGCAATAATCCTCTGGATTGGGTGCGTGACAAATAACTGATAATAATTATAATAACATTGGTTATCAAGGCATGCAAAGCATTGATCCAATAAGAAGTGCTAGTTGCATGACTCAGCTGTGTAACTAGTGCTGCTGATTGGATCAGTGGCGATTTCCACTCCAAGTTTGTCTTAAAATTACACAGTCCAATGAATTAGAGAATGTCATTTGTAAACTGTAAGGGCCCTTTAAGGATTTAACAATCTGGAAACTAAAGGTGATGGCTGTAAGTGCATATTTCTTTGGTTTTAAACAAAATACAAAGTGCATGAGCTTGCCTCATATGAGTTACACAAGTTTACAATTATAATTAATCATTTTTTTCACATTAGCTTTGGCATATTGAATACCAGATTGTTACCAAAATCTAGACACACTGATTGTTTCAAAAGCTTTTTTTTTTTCCAGGCATTTAGGCATGCTTCAATATGTTCAAAGAAAAGACAGGTTGTAACTGACTCCGTTTTCAAAGCAGTCTTCCTTTAATATCAATATTTAGTAACAATAATGTTTTTTCATTTCTCTTTTAAGCTTAGAATGGTGAAAATTAACACATTTAAATACAACCAACACTGATAGAAAGTTTTATTTTTTATAATAATAATAAGTAAAGTTGTCTCCATTTGTTTGTTTTTTATTAAATTATTCAATAAAGTGACATAGGGACATAAAACACCTTAAAATTTCAATACTATTCTGTAGTGTTGCAATCAGCTAACATACTAGTGGAGTGTAACACTTTCTAACTGAATTTACACCATGTTTACTGCAATTATTTTTCAATGGCTGCCCACCCCCTCCAAACAACCACTACCATTTTCAAAATGTATAAAAGCTACTTTTGACATTGTCATTTTGTTAGTAAAACTTTCATTGTTTTGCAGTATGTTATCTTGTCACCTTGTAATTAACAGATTGTACTTGTTATTTAGAGGAGAAAACCCACAGTTGCTTCTAAGGTAGACGTGGCTAGCAACCACCATTTTGTAAAACAAAATATAAAATTGTTTTAAATATGAAGTGACAAATGATATAAAATAGTAGTAGTCAAATATTTGATACATCCCAAACTGATATATTTTAAACTTTTCCTCTTTACGCTGCAATTCTATTATCAGCAGACCATCTACAACATTATTTCAATCCACGAGTCTTACAATTTCAAGTCTATACCATTAATAAAATAATGTATTTACTATTAATAAAATATTCAATAGAGTATAATTTCCATTTCTAAAATTAGTCTAACTATGCTAGATTTTATTTTTAATGTTAGCACTAATTGTGCCGAATCTGCAAACAATGAAAGTTGATTTATGGTTATATGATATAATACCTGGGCATCAATTATTAATGAGACATAAATGTGACTGGATATGCAATTAAAATCTTAGAATGAGGTAAGAATATTAAAGGTCTTCACGAAGCAGAAAATAGCATCTTCGTTGGTAATCTCATTTTCCTTATTTCTATTATAACATTGTCCCTTGACAGCTGTTTTTTTTCTGTTTTTGCTTAGTTTTAAGGCACTCTTGGGTATACATTAACAGGTTTTTATAAACACATTGTCCTTAAAAGAATTCAGCTTTAATTATCAAATAGTTATAGAACTGCTAACTGCAGGTTCAGTGTTTACTACAGTTACATTTAAAAAACAAACAAACAAAAATATAACGGAAGCATGCATCTAATTTACTCTACAAGATATGTATTGTCTGAAACTGGCTATCTATCTATCATCTATCTATTTATCATCTGTATATCTGTCTCTATCTATCTATTTATAATCTGTCTGTCTCTATCATCTGTATCTATCTATCATCTATCTATCTATCTATCTATCTATCTATCTATCTATCTATCTATCTGTCTATCTATCTATCTATCTATTATCTATCTACCTGTCTATCTATCTATCTATCTATCTATTTATCTATCATCTATCATCTATCTAGCTATCATCTGTCTGTCTCTATCTATCATCTCTATCTATCTATCTATCTATCTATCTATCTATCTATCTATCTATCTATCTATATGTCTGTCTCTATCATCTGTCTCTATCTATCTATCTATCTATCTATCTATCTAGCTATCTATCATCTATCTATCTTTCCTAAGATATGAAGAGTCCACAACATCATTCAATTACTAGTGGGAATATTACATACAACCAGCAGGAGGAGGCAAAGAGTGCCACAGCAAAGCTGTTAAATGTCACTCCCTTATCCATAATCCCCAGTCATTCTCTTTGCCTCTGTCAATGGAGGAGGTGAAGTTTTTGTGTCTGAAGAATTCATTCCTTTTTTGGGTACTTTTTCCTGCAAACAAGGATTTGGGTTTACGTGGGTCCACGTTAATCTCTTCAGTAGAGTAGTGGTGGCTTTAAAAGGGACACTGAACCCAATTTTTTCCCCGTTTGTGCTTCAGATAGAGCATGCAATTTTTAGCAACTTTCCAATTTACTCCTATTATCAAATTTTCTTCATTCTCTTGGTATCTTTATTTAAAAAGCAAGATTGTAAGTTTAGATGCCGGCCCATTTTTGGTGAACAATCTGAGTTGTTTTTGCTGATTGGTGGATAAATTCACTCACCAATTAGAGCTGCTAAAATCCTATTGGCTGATCCAATCAGCCAATAGGATTGAGCTCTCATCCTATTGGTTGTTCCAATCAGCCAAAAGGATTGAGCTCTCATCCTATTGGCTGTTCCAATCAGCCAATAGGATTGAGCTCTCATTCTATTGGCTGATTGGAATAGCCAATAGGATGAGAGCTCAATCCTATTGGCTGATTGGATCAGCCAATATAATTTTAGCAGCTCTAATTCCTATTGACTGATTGAAATCTTTCAGCCAATAAGAATGCAAGGGACGCCATTTTGGATTGCATCACTTGAACTGATGTTCTACTTTATGGCGGCGACCATATAAAGAGGATGCTCCGCACCGGGTGTCCCCGCTCTGCGCCGGATGGATGAAGATAGAAGATGCCGTCTGGATGAAGACTTCTTGCTGCCTGGATGAGGACTTCTCTGGCTGGATGAAGATCAAAGAGGCCGTCTGGATGAAGACTTCTTGCTGCCTGGATGATGACTTCGCTGGCTGGATGGATCCTTCAAGCGGGACTTTAAGAACTGTAAGTGGATCGTCGGGGGTTAGTGTTAGGCTTTTTAAGTTTTTTTGGGTGGGTTTTATTTTTAGTTTAGTGTCTGGGCATGTAAAATAGCTAAATGCCCTTTTAAGGGCAATGCCCATACAAATGCCCTTTTCAGGGCAATGGTTAGCTTAAGTTTTTTTAGATAGTTATTTTATTTGGAGGGGTTGGTTGTTGGGGTGGTGGGTTTTACTGTTGGGGTTGTTTGTATTTTTTTACAGTTAAAGATCTGATATCTTTGGGGCAATGCCACACAAAAGGCCCTTTTAAGGGCCATTGGTAGTTTATTGTAGTCTAGGGTTTGATTTTAATAGGGCTATTAGATTAGGTGTAATTATTTTTTATTTTTTATAATTTGTTTCTTATTTTCTGTAATTTAGTGTTTGTTTTTTTATGTAATTTAGTTATTTTTATTTTTAGTAATTTTAGTGTTTTTTTTGTAATGTTAGATTTTAGTGTAAGGCAGGTTAGGTTTTATTTCACAGGTAAGTTTGTATTTATTTTAACTAGGTAGTTAGTAAATAGTTAATCAATATTTACTAACTAGTCTACCTACTTAAAATAAATACAAATTTACTTGTGAAATAATTAGTTATATTGTAGCCAGCTTAGGTTTTATTTCACAGGTAAGTTTGTATTTTGTTTAAAATAGGTATTATTTAGTTAATAATCATAACTTTAGTTTAGCTGTATTTTAATTATGTTAAAGTTAGGTGGTGTTAGGCTTAGGGTCACGTTAGGGTTAGGGTTACGTTAGAGTTAGTGTTCGGTTTAGGGGTTAATGGATTTATTTAGTGGTAGTAATGTGGGAGGGCAGAGGGTTAATAACTGTAGTATAATGGTGGTGACATCGAGAGCAGCAGATTAGTGGTTAATAGTTTTATGTAGGTGGCAGCGATGTTGGGGGCGGTAGATTAGGGGTTAATAACATGTTGGGGCGGCAGATTAAGGGTTAATAACTGTATGTAGGTGGCGGTGATGTTGGGGGTGTCAGATTAGGGGTGTTCAGATTTGGAGTTTATGTTAGAGTATTAGGTTTTAAAAATTAGTTTTATTTTCCCATAGACATCAATGGGGCTGCGTTATGGAGCTTTTCATTCCACGATCGCAGGTGTTAGACATTTTTTTTGCCGGCTCTCCCCATTAATGTCTATGGGGAAATCGTGCATGAGCATGTAACAGCAGCGCTTGATTTCGGTGTGGTATGGAGTTCAACGCAACCATATCGCCCGCACAAGCCTGCTTTTTTTAAACTTCTAATACCAGCACTATAGGGAAGTGAAATAACATCGCTTTTGTGGTGGTCATTAAAATTCCTATAGCGCTCAAAACTCGTAATCTAGCTGTTTGTTTCCTAACATATTGCTGCCCTAGTTATAGAAAGCAAGAGTGGGTTACTCTTTTTTCTACAGGTCTCTGTAAGGAGTATGTGTCCTTTAACGCTTTGTGAGGTGTCGTCCTGCCTGACAGTTGGATTGCAGGTAAGTGCTTTTGTCTTTTAGGTATTGGAGACTTGCACTTCAAAGAAAATTTAACTGCAATTTTTGTTGGGGACATTATATATGCAGGCACTGTTCTGATGTTTTGGAGACTGAAGGGTTAATAACAAAGTTTTAACCTTTATTTTCTTTGTGGTTCATATGGCAATGTTCAAACTACCAAGGGAACATAGATGAATCTTTATTTTTATATGGGAATGTTTGGTGCAAATATTCAAATAATCTGAGGGTTCATAGATGGCTTGCAGCTGCATCGGCACTTTCTTTACTATAATGGTGAATATGCTGTTTTAAAAGCCTTTCCTTGTTGGGGGGGGGGGGGTGTTTAGTGACATTTTTAGCTTAATTGATGGACAGAATTGCACGCTTTCCTTGTTAGCTGTGTAGTTCCTGACGGATGTCATGTGACCATCTCTTCCGCATTCAGAAAGCGGAGCGGCGTCTTCTTGCCGACATCTCCTGTGAAGCTGGATGCGATTATTCGGCAGGAGTGTCCTGTGTTTTTTTCTCCTTATTGGTTTGCTACCGGAGGTCAGTTAGGGCACCTCAGTAGTTTTTAGGTGTAGAGGGCCTAATTTAATCTTATTAACACTTTGGGCTCCATGTACGAAGCAGCGAAAGCTGCTCCGGAGCCTTTGCGGGGCAGGTTCGCATATGCGAGCCTGCTTCCCGCAATGTAAGAAGCAGCGGTCATTAGACCGCTGCTTCCTACACCCTACGCCACCTCTTAGGTGGCGAAGCAAAATCACCGAGAGCTCGCTCGCTCTCGGTGATTGACAGCCCCTTCAGTCGCGTGATTGGTCGCGCGACTGAAGGGGCGGGCATTACACACTCCGCTGAGTGTGTAATGATACATACGGGCAAGCGGATCAATAGATCCGCTGCCCGTGTGTAGCGGAGGCGGGCGGACAGCTTCGCGAGTTAAGAAGCTGTCCGCCCGCCTCTTAGTACATGGAGCCCTTTGTCTTTTATTGTTACCATTCTGAGGAAAAATTTAAAGAGAAAGTACTCTTGATTTAAATTTTTTGTTTCTATTATTTTTGGGTTATTTTTTATAAATATCATGGAGATGGATCAAGACTCCCTTCCTTGTGACAAATGTTTATTATGCCTAGAGGCACAAATTGTTTTGCCTACGCAATTTTGTGCTGCTTGCTTAGCTCAAACACTTGAATGTAAAGAAAAATTGTTGCCCTCTGAACCCAATAAAGTCTCTCAGGATGATGCTGTCCAGGCAGTGCCACAGCTTTCACAGCTTTCTCCTCAAACGTCCTCTCTGGCGTCACATGCAGTGCCCTGCAGTTCCTTTCAACCTCCTGAAGGAGTATATTTGCCTGCAGATTTTGCTGCACAGATATCTTCTGCGGTATTTGCGGCATTATCTGCTTTTCCTGTACTGGGGAAACACAAGAGGAAAACTAAACATTTATCTAATAGTAAGGTGTCTGATACGCAGGTTGTTCTCCCTCATAAGTCTGATGGGTAGGATACCTTGGTTGCCTCTGAGGGTGAAATCTCAGAATCAGACAGTGTAACTACTTTGCCTGATATTGAAGAAGTAAACTTCAGGTTTAAGCTTTAACACTTTTGTGTATTGTTGAAGGAGGTGTTGGCTTATTTGGATGACTCTGATTCATCTGTTGTTGTGAACCCTAAGAAATCTAGTAAATTTAATAGATACTATGATGTTCCTTCCTTTGTGGAAGTGTTCCCTGTTCCAGACCGTGTGTAAGAGATTATTTCACAGGAATGGGAGAAGCCAGGGATAACTTTCTCCCCCTTTACTGTCTTTAAAAAGATGTTTCCTGTTGCTGATTCCATTAAAGATTCATGGCACACGGTGCCTAAAGTAGAAGGGGGCAATTTCTACTCTGGCTAAGAGAACTATGATTTTTTAAAAGGGCCTTTTGTGGGGCATTGACCCAAAGTAATCAGCTCTATTACCTGAAAAAAAAAGTACAATACCCCCCCACCAACATTAAAACCCACCACCCACACACCCAACCCTACTCTAAAACCCACCCAACCCCCCCTTAAAAAAAACCTAACACTAACCCCTTGAAGATCACCCTACCTTGAGACGTCTTCACCCAACCGGGCCGAAGTCCTCAACGAAACCAGGCAAGCAGAAGTCTTCATCCAAGCCGGGCAGAAGAGGTCCTCCAGACGAGCAGAAGTCTTCATCCAGACGGCATCTTCTATCTTCATCCATCCGGCGTGGAGCAGGTCCATCTTCAAGACATCCAACGCAGAGCATCTTCTTCCAAAGACATCCGACGACTGAATGACAGTTCCTTTAAATGATGTCATCCAAGATGGTGTCCCTTGAATTCTGATTGGCTGATAGAATTCTATCAGCCAATCTGAATTAAGGTAGGAAAAATCCTATTGGCTGATTGGATCAGCCAAAAGGATTGAGGTGCAATCATATTGGCTGATCCAACCCAGCCAATATGATTGAGCTTGCGACTTTTTTTGACTAAACATCAGGCATCTCTACGCCTTTGTTTTATTCCTTTTTCCCTTTCCCTTCGGTCGAATGCTTGGGGATTATGAGTAGTGAAGTGACATTTAACAGCTTTGCTTTGCTGCTCTTTGCCTCCTCCTGCTGACCAGGAGAGATATTCCCACTAGTAATTTAATGATGTTGTGGACTCTCCATATATAGAAAGATATTTATCAGGTAAGCATAATTTTTTTTATTCATTCATTAGATTTTGCCAATTCTGTTGTAGTTATATTTTTGTATTCCTATGAAAAAATTCTTTATGTTTACTACTTATTATTGTCCTTATGTTATATTTTATTTATGTATATATACGTGTCATTTTAATTTATTTTATTTTATGTAACTAACATATCAACATATAATCACACTCCCTGTTAACTAACTTTACAAATGCTGTTTGACATTAAGGGGGTGTGTATTTTTGTGATAAATTTCATTGGTGCAACTCAGCTTTAAAAGGTGTTCACCTGTGGTGGATAATCACCTCTGATGAAGCGCAGGTACGCCTGCGCGAAACATGTCAGGTGTTCTGATGTCTGACCTTGTCTAACTTTTGTGGAGAAATAAACTTTCTGACTTTAACAGCACTCTGATTGCCCGTGCAGTGTTTGCTTTTTTTCATACCCTTGGATCTCATTTGCGGATACGGAGTACAGCCATCACACTGCCTGTGCAACAACTCTTCCAACAGTTCTTGGCTTGAGGACCGCTTATCCTCTCACTCACCGCTTAGCCCATCCTGAGGATTATCAACTTTTCCCGTGGCCGGTCACACACTCGATTCCTGTTAGACTTGGAGGATCCTCCCCCCGAGACGCAGGCGTACTTACGTCATTGTGACGAAGCGGCAGCCAGTGGAGAAGACGCCGGGGCCATACCTGACGACTGCACACTGGTGAGGGACACACTTGGAACTCTACTGGGCATATGGTGAGTGAGGGATTACCCTATAGACATAGCGAACTGTGCATATAAAACGTATACTTGCTGGCAGAGATTGCCGAAAATTTGACCACCTACTGTTTCCACCGTTATATGAACAGAACTAACATTATTGGATTTGCAAGCTCCTTTTGATCTGGACTTCCTATATTTAAGTTTTCCGCTACTCAGCTGGACTTTACTATACCGCTTGCTCATATACCAATATACCCACAATCCTGGACATTCCGTTACATTGGGACTATTGTCATTTATGTGGGTCCTCACTAACCTATAACTGCTATACTACTTTAGGATTTAACTCTAGCACTTTTTCAGTGTCAAACCCCTTTCTCTTTTGTACTGAATCTTAGATTCTTACTCTGGACATCTGAATGTGCTTTTTGTTGTGTCATTGTGCTGTATAACCTAACATTGCTACATTGTAGTACATATACTTGTTTATTTCCCACTTTTAGGCTTGTATATTATACTAAACCAAGAATTACTAAGCTATTAGGCTAATATTGATTTACTTAAATATACTCAACTATTTAGTTATATACTAATACTGATTTTATTAGCTTCATAGACCTAGTACACATTGACCTCTTGTGGCTACTGAAAATACACCCACAGGGGTTATAGACCTAACAAAACGTAAGCTGATAATGGTTAATGCCTTAAAAGGGACATACTCAGATTTCTGATTCCATTTGTGAGGAAGATGTATCTATGGTGTTCTCATCTTTAGAGAACCTGAGATTTAGAGAGACTAATTTGTGGTGGGATATTGAATTCCTTGAATTATATATTTCTGAAAATAAAGTACCAAGGGGATTAAGAATGAAAAAATTCCCCACTTTTGCATTAACTATACCAGAGTTTATGGAAGAATGGAATACCAATCTAACCAATTGTTCCATTATATGTATGAAACAATTGGTTAAATACAAAAAAGATGAGATAAATACTATATTACTAGAGATAGACAGACTTTTTGGTTTACTGAAACCTTATGACAAGACTAAACAATATGGTGACTACCAACTACAATTAGATGAAACACTAAACAAACTTGACTCTGAATTATCAGACAGAAAAGTTAAGAAATATCACAGGGATGTTAAAGACTACGAGCTAGATATAGTGTATTCATGGCAGAAAAGTATTAGAAGGACCAACCAACAGACTAAAGATAATACTAATTCAGACACTAAGACAGATAAGAAAAATAAAAATAAAAATAAAAAACATAAGAGACACCAAAGACAACAATCTAAGAAAGTTACTTTCTCTAGTATAGATACTGACCATCAAGACACAGATCCTACTACATCAGTAGAGAGTGACCATGTTGAAGATATGCCAGGTCCAAGTCATAGTACTTTACCAGTAAGACAGGATCTAAAATCACTTGTCCAATCACCACAACAGACTAGCACCCCAAAAAAGGGAGAGGGCTGCTTCAGGTACCCCAGCAGAATACGGAAGAACCACAACAAATAGGGGCAGTCATAAACCTCTCTAAATATAAATTGACTACTGCACAGTTATCACTCTTAAATAAAGGTTTAAGTTTTTCACCAGTCACAAATTTTGATTTATTTCACACAATTCTAGATGTTAATAATTATATACGCAAAATTGTTTTAAAAAAACACTTCTTTACTATAGATACTGAATCTAATACTCAAACACCTATAGCACAATTATCTTCACCTTCTCCATCAGTTGGATTACACTATGCAGAATTAAAAGATTTAACACATCTTATCACTCTATCAGCACAATCTAATACACACCAACAAACCACACCTGATGTTAAATTTAATTTTAAGGACAAATCGTATTTTTATCCTATACATAGTCGTGATATTAATATTGACATTTATCAAAGAGCCATTGAAAGGGATCTTATATCTCTTAACAAACAAATACAGACTGAGACGCATACAACAAGGGACAATCTTTCTAAATTAGAAAGGAAAGCACTATACTCTCTCAAAAATAATAGAGACATCATAGTCACTCAAGCGGACAAAGGTGGGGCTGTTGTAATTCTTGACAAAGAAAAGTACCACAATGAGGTTATGTCTCAACTTCATAATGATAGCTTATATACTAAGCTTTCTTACAACCCAACTTTGTCCTATAGACAGATTATGATGTCCCTATTAGATACAGCTATAGAAAATAACTTCATGGATAAGGAACTAGTGGATTACCTTCTAATTGAAGATCCAAAAATACCATACTTTAGAATTACACCCAAGATTCATAAGACTACTAAAAATCCACCAGGAAGGCCCATAGTGGCAAGCAATGGCTCTTTGTGTGAAAGATTAAGTGAATGGCTTGATCACATACTCCAACCCGTAGTACTTGCACTCCAAGGCTATATCAGAGACAGCTCACACTTGATACAACAACTTAGTGATATAACCTGGAAAGAACAATACTGTTGGCTTACAATAGATGTCATAGCTTTATATTCCAACATACCCCATAATCTAGGTCTTGAATCCCTGTCCAATATGCTATACAGATACACAGATTATGACCGTAACTTCATAACATTTATAGTCACGATTGCAGAATTTCTTCTGTCCCATAATTATTTTGTCTATAGAGGTGAATATTACTTACAAAAAAGTGGGACAGCCATGGGGGCAAAATTTGCCCCCGCATTCGCCAATATCTACATGGGCTGGCTTGAATTCAGCTTAATTTTCTCCGACCAGTGTCCCTTTGCAAACAATATAATTATGTATGGTAGGTTTATTGATGACCTCATTATAATATGGAATAATGAAGGGAATAACACCATTGATAATTTTACAGCATACATTAATTCAAATAAGTTTAACCTAAAATTTACCAGCATAAGCAATAAAACAGAAATAGATTACTTGGACGTTCATCTCAACATTGACACAGATTATCAAATACTGACCTCAATATATAGGAAACCCTTAGCAAAAAATACAATATTACATGCAAACTCTTGTCATATACCACATGTAAAGAAAGGAATTCCTAAGGGTCAATACTTGAGAATACGTAGAAACTGCTCTAATATGACTATGTATCTTAAACAGGCTACTTATCTGACCGAAAGACTAACATCTAGAGGTTACAATAGAAATAGCCTTCTACAGACACAGCACCAAGACTCTAAAATTGATAGGACATCACTCTTTCAGCGTAGAAAGGATACTAGAACCAGAATACAAGATGATAATATACTGTTCATTACCAGGTTCAGTTCTCAATATAATCAGATATGTGACATTATATCTAAGAATCTGCCTATACTACATGTTGATGATAATCTCAAAGTTATTACTGACAGGAAAAAATTGAAATTTGTAGCGAGAAGGGCCCAAAGCCTAGGTGATATCACTAAAAGTGATGTGTCAGACAAAGAAAAACAGATCTCTAAATCTAAGTGGCTTAACCCAACTAATGGCTTTTACAAATGTGGCCATGTCCCTTGCAAAAGTTGTAACTTTACCCAAAAAGAGAAGTCCTTTTGCTCAACCAATACATGTAAACAATATGATATAAGGAGTAGGATAGATTGTACTACAAAATTTGTCATATACCTAATTACTTGTCAATTCTGCCAGTTACAATATATTGGGATTACGACCAGAACTTTGAAAGAAAGAATTAGGCAACACTTACTATCTTTGGATGAAAAAGAAGCCAAAACACCTGTTGCCAAACATTTTAGAATACATGGCAAAGGTACCAAACATTTCTCATTTATTGGTATAGACAGTATACAAAAAACAGCTAGAGGAGGGAATAGAACTGATTTATTACTAAAGAGAGAAGTCTTTTGGATTATTGAATTAAATACTAGAGTTTCTTATGGGATAAATTAGAGACTTGATGTGGATGCATTCATTCATAGAAATATAAATTGTTCTGCATTTATTTGGATTGGTATTTACCGTATACTTTCTAGAGAATCTTCCTTAAGAATTTTCGCTAGATCTTCCTCTAATAGCTTTCCCCCAGGAATAAACTGGTAGTGTATGATAGTATGGATTGGTATTTACCGTATTTACCCAGTTGAGGTGTCTTCATAATAATGATTAATACATATAAATAATCAAATTGATTAAATTTTACAATACATCATCAACTGTATTGATTTAGACAGGTATTTCTCATATCCCTTTTGTAAACAATATTGAAGGTAAATTCTTGTATAACTTTAGTTACTACAGAATTATGGTTTGGATATCCACGGATAGTATTAGCTATATAACTTGGAATAACAATACATGTATAACTAATATATATTAAGTAACTAAGATTAACAAAAGTTCTATCTTATATTAGTCCCCCCCTCCCCATTGCTCTCTCTCTCTACTCACCTACACCAAGAAACTATGATTATAGTAGAAACTAGGATTATAATTATCCCATTTGGTGTACTTTCTTAACATATATTTTATTTTCCTCCCTTATCTGTCTAGCTCGAATGCTAGTATGAGTTGAGTTTAACTACAAGAATCTCATATTAAATATTATACATTGTTCTACACTTGCATTATGTTCAAGTACCCAAAAATTATTATTAGTATTTTATTAATTTATTCCTGAATGTTTAATATGTTTATATTTATTTTAATTTAATTTTATGGCTCTAAATATTGTTTATGCTTTATTTACTGTTATATTCATTAGATTTTGCCAATTCTGTTGTAGTTATATTTTTGTATTCCTATGAAAAATTTCTTTATGTTTACTACTTATTATTGTCCTTATGTTATATTTTATTTATGTATATATACGTGTCATTTTAATTTATTTCATTTTATGTAACTAACATATCAACATATAATCACACTCCCTGTTAACTAACTTTACAAATGCTGTTTGACATTAAGGGGGTGTGTATTTTTGTGATAAATTTCATTGGTGCAACTCAGCTTTAAAAGGTGTTCACCTGTGGTGGATAATCACCTCTGATGAAGCGCAGGTACGCCTGCGCGAAACATGTCAGGTGTTCTGATGTCTGACCTTGTCTAACTTTTGTGGAGAAATAAACTTTCTGACTTTAACAGCACTCTGATTGCCCGTGCAGTGTTTGCTTTTTTTCATACCCTTAATTTTTTTTATCTATCTATCTATCTATCTATCTATTTATCTATCTATCATCTATCTATCTATCTATCTAAATTTCTATCCATCTATTTATTTCTCTATCTCTCTATCTCTATATATACCATGATTTTCTTATACCTGAGGAAACCGCTGTACTAGTAGAGAAACGCGTTGCATTTTATTGGGGCTCTAAATGAATGTTTCAACCATCATATTTGAAAACAATTGTTTTATCCCTAAAACAGTTTTATATTAAAAACTTATTTTGATGTTTTAACACACACCTTTGGTCTACATGTGTTAAATCTTGCCTCTTTGACCTCCTGGAAGGGAGCTGATCATCACTGTGCAGTAAGCTGGAGCACTGAGAGTCTCCAGAAAGCACCTATCAACACAACAGAGTGCTGTTGCTTATTGTGAGTACACTGTATGCATATTACACTGCACTGTTTATTTAAAAACTTATCTGCACATGTAGCGCCCTCTGCTTTGTTCGTCTAGGATTTTGATTACTTTGAAGTAAGAGAGGATTGTGCATCCCAAAAGGAGCCAAAAAGGAGGATAAAGAGTCCAAGGATTTTCCTAGTATTAACAAGTATATATTACCTAGATCCTTTCTTTCCTATTTGTATAAAGGACTTTTTTTAATCACACTCTTACATTTGACATTACCTGATATTTGGTCTTAGAGTGTTTGATTTTTATTAGCATTTTTTAGCATTTTGTATTAGAAATATTGTGTTAATAATATCTGTATAATATCACTTGCAATTGCTTGCTACATATATCCGTAGATCTTAGATACATATTATAGATTTTAGTTACATACCATATCTGTATGCTTATTTTGATACATACATATGGAGGCCTATTTATCAAGCCGTCAACCGCAAATACGCTGCAATTCTGCAGCGTAATTTTGGCGAGCTTGATTCGCCTTTTTTATCAAAGCCTACAGACCAGCAAAAGTAGAATTTTGTGACGCAACATACGATCCGCCGGTCTCAGTCTGACACAGATCGATGCTTATGTCACTACAGATGTTTCGAATGCAAATTCGGCACTATCTAATTACTTTTGTAAGTTAATAAAAATCTACCATGTATGCTCACCACTATTCCGGCCCAGCGTACCTGGTTTTCAATCCGCCTCCCTGGAAGCGGCGGATGCCATAGGAATCAATGGGAGTCTGAAAGCAGCAAAAGCTCATGTTCGCTGCTGTTCGATATCCCATTGATTTCTATGGGAGAATAAAATTAACTTTTACACCTAACACCCTAAAATGTAGTCTAAACACCCCTAATCTGCTGCCCCCTACACTGCTGCCATCTACATTATACTTATTAACCCCTAATCTGCTGCCCTGCCACCACCTACATTATACTTATTAACCCCTAATCTGTCACCCTCTACACTGCCACCACCTACATTATACTTAATAACCCCTAATCTGCCGCCCCGACACCGCCGCCACTTACATGATACTTATTAACCCCTAATCTGCCACTCCAGACACCGCCGCCACCTACATAAAGTTATTAACCCCTATCCTGCCGCTTCCGGAGCCCACCGCAACTAAATAAAGTTATTAACCCCTAAACCTAACAACCCGCTAACTTTATATTAAATATTAACTCATCCCTATCTTATAATCAATTTAAACTTACCTTTAAAATTAAATTTAACTATATTAAAATAATAATTAACCTACCCTAACTTTTATAATAGAATTACATTAAACTATATTAAATTAATAATTAATTTACCCTAACTTTCATAATAAAATTACATTGAACTATATTAAATTAATAATTAATCTACCCTAACTTTTATAATAAATACATTAAACTATATTCAATTAATAATTAATCTACTCTAACTTTTATAATAAAATTACATTAAACTATATTAAATTAATAATTAATCTAACCTAACTTTATACTAAAATTACATTAAGCTACAAATTAAATTAACTATATTAAATATTTAAACACCTAACCCTACTCAAATAATTTAAATCTACACTAAAAAATTACTAAGTTACAAAAAACTAACAACTTAGTTACAAAAAATAACAAACACTAAGCTACACCAAAACATAAACACTAAGGCCTAGATTTGGAGTTTGCGGTAGCCGTGAAAACCAGCGTTTTAGGCTACCGCCAGTATTTGGAGTCATTAAAAAAAGGGTCTAACGCTCACTTTTCAGCCGCAACTTTTCCATACCGCAGATCCCCTAACGTCAATTGCATATCCTATCTTTTCAATGGGATTTTTCTAACTCCGGTATTTAGAGTCGTGTCTGAAGTGAGCGTTAGAATTCTAACGACAAAACTCCAGCCGCAGAAAAAAGTCAGTATTTAAGAGCTTTCTGGGCTAACGCCGGTTCATAAAGCTCTTAACTACTGTACTCTAAAGTACACTAACACCCATAAACTACCTATGTACCCCTAAACCGAGGTCCCCCCACATCGCCGCCACTCGATTCAATTTTTTTAACCCCCAATCTGCCGACCGCCACCTACGTTATACTTATGTACCCCTAATCTGCTGCCCCTAACACCGCCGACCCCTATATTATATTTATTAACCCCTAACCTGCCCCCCACAACGTCGCAGCCAGCTACCTACAATAATTAACCCCTAATCTGCCGACCGCAAAGCGCCGCCACCTACATTATAGCTATGTACCCCTAATCTGCTGCCCCTAACACCGCCGACCCCTATATTATATTTATTAACCCCTAATCTGCCCCCCTCAACGTCGCCTCCACCTGCCTACACTTATTAACCCCTAATCTGCCGAGCGGATCTCACCGCTACTATAATAAAGTTATTAACCCCTAATCCGCCTCACTCCCGCCTCAATAACCCTATAATAAATAGTATTAACCCCTAATCTGCCCTCCCTAACATCGCTGACACCTAACATCAATTATTAACCCCTAATCTGCCGACTGGAGCTCACAGCTATTCTAATAAATGTATTAACCCCTAAAGCTAAGTCTAACCCTAACACTAACATCCCCCTAAGTTAAATATAATTTTAATTTAACGAAATTAATTAACTCTTATCAAATAAATTATTCCTATTTAAAGCTAAATACTTACCTGTAAAATAAATCCTAATATAGCTACAATATAAATTATAATTATATTATAGCTATTTTAGGATTAATATTTATTTTACAGGTAACTTTGTATTTATTTTAACCAGGTACAATAGCTATTAAATAGTTAAGAACTATTTAATAGCTAAAATAGTTAAAATAATTACAAATTTACCTGTAAAATAAATCCTAACCTAAGTTACAATTAAACCTAACACTACACTATCAATAAATTAATTAAATAAAATACCTATAATTATCTACAATTAAACCTAACACTACACTATCAATAAATAAATTAAATACAATTACTA
Organism: Bombina bombina; assembly: GCF_027579735.1. Classification (NCBI taxonomy): domain Eukaryota; kingdom Metazoa; phylum Chordata; class Amphibia; order Anura; family Bombinatoridae; genus Bombina; species Bombina bombina. The sequence continues at coordinate 1,171,771,268 of NC_069500.1, forward strand.
CAAATAAATACAATGAAATAAACTAACTAAAGTACAAAAAATAAAAAAGAACTAAGTTACAAAAAATAAAAAAATATTTACAAACATTAGAAATATATTACAACAATTTTAAACTAATTACACCTACTCTAAGCCCCCTAATAAAATAACAAAGCCCCCCAAAATAAAAAAATGCCCTACCCTATTCTAAATTACTAAAGTTCAAAGCTCTTTTACCTTACCAGCCCTGAACAGGGCCCTTTGCGGGGCATGCCCCAAGAAGTTCAGCTCTTTTGCCTGTAAAAAAAAACATACAATACCCCCCCAACATTACAACCCACCACCCACATACCCCTAATCTAACCCAAACCCCCCTTAAATAAACCTAACACTAAGCCCCTGAAGATCTCCCTACCTTGAGTTGTCTTCACCCAGCCGAGCCAAATTCTTCATCCAAGCAGAGCAAGAAGAGGTCCTCCATCCGGTAGAAGTCTTCATCCAAGCGGGGCAGAAGAGGTCTTCCATCCGATTGAAGTCTTCATCCAAGCGGGATCTTCTATCGTCATCCATCTGGAGCGGGGCGGCAGCATCCTGAAGACCTCCGACGCGGAACATCCATCCTAGCCGACGACTGAACAACGAATGACGGTTCCTTTAAATGACGTCATCCAAGATGGCATCCCTCGAATTCCGATTGGCTGATAGGATTCTATCAGCCAATCGGAATTAAGGTAGGAATATTCTGATTGGCTGATGGAATCAGCCAATCAGAATCAAGTTCAATCTGATTGGCTGATCCGATCAGCCACTCAGATTGAGCTCGCATTCTATTGGCTGATCGGAACAGCCAATAGAATGCGAGCTCAATCTGATTGGCTAATTCCATCATAGGGGTATGTGGGTGGTGGGTTGTAATGTTGGAGGGGGGTATTGTATGTTTTTTTTTACAGGCAAAAGAGCTGAACTTCTTGGGGCATGCCCTGCAAAGCGCCCTGTTCAGGGCTGGTAAGGTAAAAGAGCTTTGAACTTTAGTATTTTAGAATAGGGTAGGGCATTTTTTTATTTTGGGGGGCTTTGTTATTTTATTAGGGGGCTTAGAGTAGGTGTAATTAGTTTAAAATTGTTGTAATATATTTCTAATGTTTGTAAATATTTTTTTATTTTTTGTAACTTAGTTCTTTTTTATTTTTTGTACTTTAGTTAGTTTATTTCATTGTATTCATTTGTAGATATTGTATTTAAATAATTTATTGATAGCGTAGTGTTAGGTTTAATTGTAGGTAATTGTAGGTATTTTATTTAATTAATTTATTGATAGTCTAGTGTTAGGTTTAATTGTAACTTAGGTTAGGATTTATTTTACAGGTAAATTTGTAATTATTTTAACTATTTTAGCTATTAAATAGTTCTTAACTATTTAATAGCTATTGTACCTGGTTAAAATAAATACAAAGTTACCTGTAAAATAAATATAAATCCTAAAATAGCTATAATATAATTATAATTTATATTGTAGCTATATTAGGATTTATTTTACAGGTAAGTATTTAGCTTTAAATAGGAATAATTTATTTAAGAAGAGTTCATTAATTTCGTTAGATTTAAATTATATTTAATTTAGGGGGGTGTTAGTGTTAGGGTTAGACTTAGCTTTAGGGGTTAATACATTTATTAGAATAGCGGTAAGCTCCAGTCAGCAGATTAGGGGTTAATGTTTGAAGTTAGGTGTCGGCGATGTTAGGGAGGGCAGATTAGGGGTTAATACTATTTATTATAGGGTTAGTGAGGCGGATTAGTGGTTAATAACTTTATTATAATAGCGGTGCGGTCCGGTCGGAAGATTAGGGGTTAATAAGTGTAGGCAGGTGGAGGCGACGTTGTGGGGGGCAGATTAGGGGTTAATAAATATAATATAGGGGTCGGCGATGTTAGGGCAGCAGATTAGGGGTACATAGGGATAATGTAAGTAGCGGCGGTTTACGGAGCGGCAGATTAGGGGTTAATAATAATATGCAGGGGTCAGCGATAGCAGGGGCGGCAGATTAGGGGTTAATAAGTGTAAGGTTAGGGGTGTTTAGACTCGGGGTACATGTTAGAGTGTTAGGTGCAGACGTAGGAAGTGTTTCCCCATAGCAAACAATGGGGCTGCGTTAGGAGCTGAACGCGGCTTTTTTGCAGGTGTTAGGTTTTTTTTCAGCTCAAACAGCCCCATTGTTTCCTATGGGGGAATCGTGCACGAGCACGTTTTTGAGGCTGGCCGCGTCCGTAAGCAACTCTGGTATCGAGAGTTGCAGTGGCGTTAAATATGCCTTACACTCCTTTTTTGGAGCCTAACGCAGCCATTCTGTGGACTCTCAATACCAGAGTTATTTTAAAGGTGCGGCCAGAAAAAAGCCAGCGTTAGCTACGCGGGTCGTTACAGACAAAACTCTAAATCTAGCCGTAAGTTACAAAAAATAAAAAAGAAATTATCAAAGATTTAAACTAATTACACCTAATCTAAGGGCCCTATGAAAATAAAAACCCCTCCAAAATAAAAAAAAAACCTAACCTACAATAAACTACAAATAGCCCTTAAAAGAGCCTTTTGCGGGGCATTGCCCCAAAGAAATCAGCTCTTTTACCTGTAAATAAAAAATACAAATACCCCCCAACAGTAAAACCCACCACCCACACAACCAACCCCCCAAATAAAAGCCTAACTAAAAAAACCTAAGCTCCCCATTGCCCTTAAAAGGGCATCTAAAACTAAAACCCACCCAATAAACCCTTAAAAAATCCTAACACTAACCCCTGAAGATCGACTTACAGTTTTGAAGACCAGACATCCATCCTCCAAGAAGCCGGCAGAAGTCTTCATCCAAGCGGCCGAAGTCTTCATCCAAGCCCGCAGAAGTCTTCACCCAGACGGCATCTTCTATCTTCATCCATCCTGCGCGGAGTGGCTTCATCTTCCAGACATCCGTCGCGGAGCATCCTCTTCCATCAATGTCTTCTTCGGAATGAATGTTCCTTTAAATGACGTCATCCAAGATGGCGTCCCTTAGATTCCGATTGGCTGATAGAATTCAGCCAATCGGAATTAAGGTTGAAAATTTTTTGGCTGTTGCAATCAACCAATAGGATTGAGCTTTCATTCTATTGGCTGATCCAATCAGCCAATAGGATTGAGCTTGCATTCTATTGACTGTATAGGGGGTGGCAGATTAGGGATTAATAAGTATAATGTAGGTGGCGGCAGTGTAGGGGGTGGCAGATTAGGGGGTAATAACATAATGTAGGCGGCAGTGGGCTCCAGGAGCGGAGGAATAGGGGTTAATAAGTTTATTAGAGTGGCGGTGGGCTCCGGAAGCGGTGGTTTAGGGGTTAATAACTTTATTTAGTTGCGGCGGAGTCCAGGAGCGGCGGTGTAGGGGTTAAACAGTTTAGTATAGTGGTGGAGTTTAGTGACAGTAAACAAATAAAGCTGGGAAAAAGCTGAATAGCAGCGAGATTGATGACTGTCAGTTAACAACAGTCAGCTGCATATCGCCCTGTACTTGGTGCGCGACTTTTTGACAGTTTTTTTGTTAACTATGGAGAACATATTCAGGTCCACGGCAGCAATGCTAGGTGATGTTAGGCGAGCGTATTGGTGCCGTTGAATGCAGCACAGTTGATGGCTTGATAAGTAGGCCTCATGGTCACTTCTTACAATATAGCGCCCCCTAGAGAGACTTAGTGCTCTCATTGTTTGTTTGTTTTCTCTAGATATAGGATAAACACTATTGGCACATGTGCTAGGGTTGTTATTTATTACAAAACTGGATAATCTGATGGAGATTTTGAGATTGTTAAGTCTAGTCACTGCTTCAAATATTTTTATCCAGTAGAGAGAAAAATGCTAACATGCAAAATGAAAATAGTAATAGGAACCAATACTGTGCTATCATATAAATAGAGACATAGGAAACAATGAAACAACTGGGAGTTTTCCACTGGTTTAATTGGTGTAAAAAAATGTTCCAATACAAGCCTGAAATTAAATGTTTGCAATGCTTATAACTTTGGCTTAGAAAAAGTAAGCATAGCTATCTAGAGTGGCAATTGTTTTAACAATGCATACATGAAGTTATTTTCCCAGACATTTAAAAGGGTGTGTACTAAATTATTAGAAGATTTGTGTGATTTTCAAATTTAAAGGGACGGTGTACCATAAAACCGTTTTCCATTAATGTGTTCCAAATGACAAATTATACCAGCTGCAGCATATAAAATGTATGAGAAATAACCCCTTTATATTTATTTTTGTAAATTGAATAATTCGATTTGCTCTTTGAAAACACAACCCATCAAAATATTCTAAGTTAATCAAGAGATCAGACATCCTTATCGTATCACTCAAATGCTTCCCTTTCTTATCTATTTCTGTATACAATGCTTAGAAAAAACATTTGAAAATGAACATTTTAGACCTGTATCTCTTCCTTTCTCCACTGGGAGTGTAATTTCTTCTGATCGCTGTGTTTACATAGCTTGTCAATGGCCTATACTGTATTTAAATATTTAGTAGAAGTGGCTATACAACAGGCAAAATGAGCTATTTCAACTGATATAATAAAGGTGAAAGAGATTTTTGTAAACAATTTAATACACTTCAGAAGGTAAAATGGATCATTAGAAGCACATTAAAGGCCAGAAAATTTAGTACACTGTTCCTTTAACGCTGCTCAAAACTGTCAAAGGGTTTTATGTTGAATAAAATCTAGAAACATAGCAAAAAATATTACATAGAAACACCTCACCATTTTTTATGATGCTGTATCTAATGGGTTAATTTATTATCATAAGGAAAAACAAAAACCTGCCTTTGTAGTGTAGCCAATTACATCACTTCAGACATCACACATGACATCGCCTAGAAAATAATCAAGTGGAATATATATTCGTAATGATCAGTGACACAAGAGTTTAAAAATGGTTAAACAATTAAGGGCTTGATCACAATCTATTGGGAGTCTTTTTTGTTTTTTTCAGCCAAAAAAGTTTTTTTTTTTTTTTAATTCAGTGCAATCATAGTCTCGTGTTTTTGGTTTATTCACCCACTTGCAAAAAAGTCTTTGAAGCAGAAAATATCTCGGCAATCACAATACTTTTTAAAGTCACTTTTCAACTGCTTTATGAGAACATTTTTGACTTACCAAATTTAACATCTTAAGGCACTTGATAACTCCTCGAAAGGGCATTTGGGACAACTTTAACACTATTTCATGGCTTTAACCAAACATTCTATTCTTTCACGTATGTTATACACTATAAAATGTCTATAAAATAAATATTTATTAACATACATTGAACTCACAGTCATGAATGCTCATTCCAGATTTTGGGGGCGATTTCTCAAGAGCCGAACTGCCCCTGATGCCCCTGTTAACACACAAGCCTTCAGGCTTGTCAGAAAGAGCAGTTATGAAGCAGCGGTCTTAAGACCGTTGCTCCTTAATTGGTCCGCTGCCTCTGAAGCTTCAGACATCAATCCTATACAATCGGGCTTATACTATATAGGCTGTACTCTGGACTGAGATACTTTCAGAAACACTCTTGCTATGACTAAACAATGTGTAATATTTCCTTTATCTGGATGTCCAGTGTTAAAAAATATAATAAAGTGCACTTAAAAAATTATTTCAGCAATTTGTTGCAAAAATATGGATAAAAGAAAAATAAATATACTAATAGAAAATGGCTTGCGTATATATCTTTTTAAATCATATAGTATATGTCACCTTAGGCTGGTGTGTATATCCTTTTTATTCATATAGTATATGTCACCTTGAGCTGGATACAATTGTTTCCTTAGTTTATATAGTTTATGCCACTTTATATTTGATAAAATAGTTTCCTTAATTCATATTGTTGGTGGTGGAGCTCTTAAAAAGAAGTTCATAGACAAAAGGGTAAACGAGATCAAGGGCATCCTAGAGAACAGAAGAGACTCAGATACCTTTAAAGAAAGACAAACTGAAATTATTCGCACATTGAATAACACCAACATAGAGTTACAAAAGATAAAAAAGAGGAAACTCAAATGAGACCAAGATGACTACTCTGGTAATATTGAACCATCTGTGACAATACCACCAGAAACACCGAATATACAATACACACCAAACACGAATAGTAGGATTGATAACTCTAACATGTACAGAAACTATAACATTGCACCACAAAGGATACAAACTAACACAAACACTACTATTAATGATTGTAGACATAGTAGGATTGATAACTCTAACATGTACAGAAACTATAACATTGCACCACAAAGGATACAAACTAACACAAACACTACTATTAATGATTGTAGACAGAAAGAATTACCAAATAATTCACATGGGAATTGGAAAGGTAATAGATGGACAGAGACACCTTACCGACCAATCAATACTACTTCCATAAGACCTAATGAATACACAGATGATTTACATCTCCATAATGATAGGACATATTTTAGGAATGATAGAGAAGATTACCAAAGCCCAAATAGATATTTCCCATACAATAGAGAAGACTTTAGACATTAGACTAGATATACCGATAACAGAAAATATAATGATAGATTTGGAGGTCAATATGATAACAGATATCAGCATGAGGAGAATAACAATTGATATTACAATAGGATGGGGGGAGAAGGAGGGACCAGCAGGAAGTACCATCATCAACCACAAGTTAGATCACATAGAAGAGAAGATAAAAATTGGAGAATACCATTGAGAAATTGATTTTTACCATTTATAGAAGGAACCTCATATGAACACAATAGAGAAAATAGAACACAGAATCATATAATCAATATAACACATTTTTTAGGGGAAACCCCGACTGCAGAAACATCAAGAGGGGAGCTAACAGCAAGGGTACACTTGGCATGATTAATGAATTTAAGGAAAAGAACACAAGAGGAAAAAGAGGAGGGAGGAGCAGAAAAACCAAAAAAATTGAGAGAAAGGTGGGACAAGAAATAGTGACCACCACCAATGGAGTGTTTAATATTAGTAATTACCCTCTAAATCAAGAAGAATCTAGAATTTTAAGCTTAGGACTGTCATTTGCCCCAACTTCGAGATTAAATAAGTTCGAAACACATATAAATGTTCATCAATTTGTTAGAAAACTGACCCTAAAACGATATTTCATGAAAAATCCTGTTGACCATCGCTTAAATTGTGGTAATACCCAAGGAACACAATCAAATAAATTAATTCACACAAATTTGAGACCAAAATCTAAATTTTACCTCACACATGAAAAAGGGAGCTATTTGAACAATTAGTCCTGAAGGATATAGAAAGTTATGAAAATAAAAGGATACCAACCCTAAGTAAAGTAGAATTTGATACTTTTAAAAAAATAATAATAATAATAACAACATTATAATAAAACCTACAGACAAAGGAGGAGGTGTTGTAGTCATGGATAAATCCTATTACCTCAAAGAAGCAGAAAGACTTCTGGGCGACACCACCACCTATAAAGAATTGAAAAGAGATCTTTCAAGAGCTGATAGTATTTTGCTAAGAATCCATTTAGAGAAAGCACACAATTTGGGATACTCAGTAATAAATAATTCAATTATCTAGACCCAGACTTTACAAAAATGCCTATATTCTATTTTCTTCCTAAGATTCACAAAAATCGGCAACAACCACCAGGACGCCCTATAATATCTGGGATCAATTCAGTCACCTCAAACCTTTCACAATACATTGATAGATATTTGCAGAAATATGTTAGAACATTACCCTCCTTTCTAAAAGACTCTACACAAGTATTACAGATCTTAGATAACATCGAATTAGAAGGAAACATAATTTTAGCTACATGTGATGTAACATCACTCTACACTAATATAGATCATGAGATGAGAATACAAGCAGTGGCTAAATTTCTAGAACACGATCCAGAAATTAACCTTGACCAAAAGGAACTACATAACAATGTTTTCTCCTTCAATGGGAAATTATTTGTTTAGGTGAAGGGTAGAGCAATGGGCACCAGGTTTGAGCCAAGCTACGCCAATCTGTTTATGGGAGATTGGGAAACAGAGTTCCTGGATTTTTGTAGCTTGGTGCAAAACCTGGTGACTTATAAAAGATATATTGTTGATATCCTTATAATTTTGGAAAGGAAGTGATGACACACTATATGAATTCTTCGAAGCCATGAATAATAACAACAAAGGACTTAAATTCACACATGAAATTAGTAGAGATAGACTAGCATTCCTGGACCTAGACATAGACATTGATCAGAATAATTTTAAAACTAAAACACACTTGAAGAAAGTGGACTCTAACAATTTCATCCACACCAACAGCTGTCATCTTAACAGATGGAAAGACAACATCCCCAAAACACAATTCCTTAGAATAAGAAAAAATTGCTCTACTTTAATAGATTACGAAGAACAAGCAACAATCTTGAGCCTAAGATTCTCCAATAGAGGATATGATATTGAAAATATATCTAAGAACTTAGAGGAGGTTAAATGAATAGAGAGAAGCACACTATTACAATAGAGACACAAGACTCCGATAAGTGAACATAATAAAAATGGAAAAAACAGAATTGGCAGTTCCATTTATTACTAACTATAATGGTGATTATATAAAGATTGCAATAATTATTAATAAACATTGGCATATGGTAAGGGGAGATCCTATTATAGGAGACAAACAAACGATGAAACCAAAATTTGTATATAGGAAATCGAACAACCTTAAAAGTATTCTAGCACCTAGTGAATATAAAAAGGAAAAACCCATCTCTATCCAAAAAGACCTGCAGGGAAATAACCTTAATGGTTTCTACCCGTGCCATTGCTGTAAATCATATCACTTCAGCTCTAGAAAGAAAGAATTAATTTCTAGCCAAACAGGGAAAGATACAATCATATGTACAGATATTATTATTATTATTATTATTATCGGTTATTTGTAGAGCGCCAACAGATTCCGCAGCGCTAGATAGGGGTATTGTATACCTAATCCAATGCAGCTACAATAAACAGTATTTAGGAGAAACTACCAGAACTCTAAGAGAAGAAATTAGGGAACATCTATGGCTAATAGAGAAAGGGAATAAAGATACACATCTATACAGGCACTTCAAAGACATACATAATAATAATTTGAAAGATCTGAAATTCTGGGGTATAATCAAGTTTCAACCAGATTGGAGGGGAGGTAACTTTGAGAACAAGCTTCTAAAAATGGAAGCAGAAATGATTTATAGAATGAAGACCCTACACCCCCAAGGACTTAACTCAGAATTAGATGTCATTTGTTTTATGTATGAATAATAATAACAACCCCGTTAGGATGGGGGAACTACAGATTTAAGGGTTGGCAGATCATATGCTTCACTTTTCTATGGGAGGCCTATGTCTGTAAAGAGACACAAGGAGGTAGTTAAGATTCACCAATAACATTGTTTTTAACCCCAACAGCTACAGACTAAGAGGGGAAGTCCATATTTTGATATCTCACACTATGACTTTTTTTATTTTAACTCTAGTATGCTAGGTGTTTTTAACAAATTTGACAATAAGGGACTATATTTATGATGGCAAACCACAAAAATGAGATATACTATAAGTAGATTTGTTTTATGCTTTTTACATATACAATGGTAGCGGTATCCTTTTGGTTAAATTTATACGCTGGCTCCTTTAAAGAGCAATCTACATTATGACAGGTAATATAATATGAAATAATATTTGCTTTTTATTTTTTCTAATCACCCGTAATGGTTTTCAACCTTTTTTTATATAAGAAGTAACCACAGGCCGACTACATCTCCCAATGAGTGTTTTACATTTTTTTTTTGCAAGAAATTTAAGACATAATATGTATTTTTTTCGATATTTTTTTCGATCTATTGTCCTAATCCACCTTAAAAGATTGCACCTTCATAGCAAAAAGGAGTTGCCAATAGGCTAATTGCCTCATTTCATGTAAGCCTATCAGAATAGGTATGGGACCTATATAACTACCTAATCCATGTATTACACACATCTTGAAAAGCCCCTCATGGTGAAACGCATTGATTGTGTGTGACAAACTGTACTTTTGGAAATTGACCTCTATTTTGTTAAAGATAAGATGGTTTAATTACATCTTGAGAGGAATTGAGCCTCAAGATTACATTGTGCTAAAAATGGCTGCACCTTACTCCCGTGTAAGGGAGCTAATGGCATTATCAGCTAAGATATTCTCAGCCTGTAAATTGACAGAGCAAAGAGCAACATTCACCGGATCATCTATTTTCACAGATAAACAGCTGATTATCATCACTGTCCAGACTCACAGATCTGTAAACACAGTGAATTCAGACACCTCCTCCACGTGAAAACATTGAAACCGGAAGTGCTCCGTGTTACTGTAATACACAGAGTCCGGACACCACCAGCTACAGAAGTGGTCTACGAAAAGTTACCTGAACTACGGTAACTTATTCCAGCTAAGAAAAAACATCAGACAGGAGTAGCTCTTAGTGAGAGACGAATCATTCCACCTTGTTTTTTGAGAGACGATCCATTCAACTCTACTAAACGCCCATAACGAGTGGCGTGCAGGTACCATGCAAATATAACATAATTGTTGTTTTACCTTGAACTTCTTTTTAAGAGCTCCACCAACAATATGAATTAAGGAAACAATTATATCAAATATAAAGTGGCATAAACTATATAAACTAAGGAAACAATTGTATCCAGCTCAAGGTGACATATACTATATGAATAAAAAGGATATACACATCAGCCTAAGGTGACATATACTATATGAATTAAAAAGATATATACGCAAGCCATTTTCTATTAGTATATTTATTTTTCTTTTATCCATATTTTTGCAACACGTTGCTGAAATCATTTTTTAAATGAACTTTATTATATTTTTTAACACTGGACGTCCAGATAAAGGAAATATTACACATTGTTTAGTCATAACAAGAGTGTTTCTGAAAGTATCTCAGTCTCCCTCAAACTGTACTTCACATTGGAGTACAGTCTATATAGTATAAGCTTTATTATTATTGTATCTATCATGATTTAACTATTGATAAATATTTCTTGTTATTTGTCAATTGATATAACATTTTATTTTGTATTAATAAATAGGTATTATTGTAATCTGCTTATTTCGAGCTCATCTTTAATATTTATTGTTTTTTATAAAATATATTTTTGACAAGATTATGAAATTTCTATACTACTGTCTTTGAACATATCCCCTAGCTTAAAGCGCCAGTGCAGTTCTTTCCTTTTCTTTGAATAGTTAAAATTAAGTCACGGCTAAGAGATCTTCTTTAAAAAACAAATTTTAATAAAGTGTTTACAGTTACAACAGTGTGAGTGTGACATAATAAAAAATGTAACATTAAAAGGTGTGAATGAGCTATTGTATGTGTCAGTTTTGGGAACCCTTCAAGTTTCTATGTCAGTTAGAGGTACTTAATGCACAAAAAGTCCTTTTTGGAAGCTTTTCCCTTGTGGTGGGTTTTTAAAAAATAAAATGATTGACCCATAAATAAGCAACAGTTTAAAAGGGCATGAAACCCCAGATTTTATAGGTTTTTTTTTTTCATTATTCAGATTGAGCATGTAGTTTAAAACAACTTTACATTTTACTTCTTTTATCTAATTTGCTTTGTATTTGTATTTGAAGAAAAGGATAACTAGATGGACTCAGGAGCAGCAATGCTTTACTGGGGCATAACTGCTGATCGGTAGCTGCACATGTATGCCTCTTCTCATTGGCTTACTGGATGTGTTCAGCTAACTCCCAGTAGTGCATTGCTGCTCCTTCAACAGATTATACCAAGAGAATGAAGAAAATTCAAATAGAAGTCAAATGAAAAGTTTTTTAAAATTGTATGTTCTATCTAAATCAACAAAGAGAAACGTTTTATGTCCCTTTGATTGTTGATATACTTATGCTATTGCCATAGTTTCATAACTCATAGGATTATTTTGAATAAAAATAATTATGTTTTATTTGAATAAACTAATGTGTCTGAATTTCTATAATTTTTTTATAAAATCAACAAATCTGTATGACAATTTACAGGTTTATCTTACTAACAGCTAGATTACGAGTTGTGCATTAAGGTAAAAAAGTAGCGTTAACAGGTCCTAAGGCTGCTTTTTTTACGCCCGCTGCTATTACGAGTCTTGCAGGTATAGGTGAACCGCACACTTTTTTGGCCTTACCTCAAACCAACTTACGTAAATTTCGTAAAGGCTTTTTTCTATGGGACATCCATAGCTCTGGTATTATGAGTTTGTCCTGGGAGGCCAAAAAGTAAGCGGTACACCCTCTACTGACAAGATTCGAAACGCATTTTAAAGTCAGTAGTTATGAGTTTTACACTACAACGCTGTAGCATAAAACTCATAACTAAAGTGCTAAAAAGTACACCAACACCCATAAAATACCTATAAACCCCTAAACTGAGGCCCTCCTGCATCGCAAACACTAAAATAAAATTCTTAACTTGCTTAAAGTTTAGGATATTATTCCTTAGTTTCTGTGAAATATATGTCTTACTATGGTATGTGTAAAGGCCTGTGAATTCTTTTGTAAGATGTTGATGATTAGGTAAGGCATCTGTTCTAAGTGCTTTGAGGATATCTTGTTCAAGTGTACATAGGCTTCCTATAATCTTATGTGATGGTATCAAATGTAATGCTTGGTCTGGTTTTGATTTCTGATTGTGTAAATGAGATAAAGCATCTGCTTTAGTATTTAATTTACCAGTTCTGTATGTTATTAGAAAATTTAACCTATCCAGAAAAAGAGCCCAATGTACCTGTCGGGAGGATAATGTTTTGCTTTGTCGCAAATACTGAAGGTTTTTGTGGTCTGTGTAGATCATAAAAGGTTTGTTAGTCCCTTCTAATATATGCCTCCAAACTTCTAAGGCTGATTTTACAGCTAGTAATTCCTTATCACCTATCGAATAATTTACCTCTAAAAACCTTTCCTAATGTTTTCATCTAGGTACTCCCTGATGTGTTCTTTTTGGGAGAAGGGGTAAATTTTACCGTAAGGTATTACTGATCCAGGTATTATGTCAATAGGACAGTCGTATATCCTATGCGGTGGTAGTGATTCAGCTTCTTTTATTTCCAATACGTCACTCAAGTCCTGATAGTATGTTGGAATAGTGGTGTTTAAAACTCATATTGTTTGATGTGGGAAACAAGTGGTTAAACAGTAATGAGATTCAAATTTAATCTTAGATGTAACCCAATCTATACTTGCGTTATGTTTAACCAACCGTGAGCTGAGGGAATTATAACGAAACTTAAGTATTCTGTATGTCCTTCTGATGTGGCTATAAGCAAAGGAATGGTATGTTGGGTTAGGTCTATTATGTATCAAAGATCCATCAATTACTTTTACAAAAATGGGTTTGTGCTTTACAATATAAGGAATTTTATTATTTTTAACAAAAGTGGCATCAATGAAACAACCAAATGCCCCTGAGTCAATAATAGCATCAGTCCTGATTTGTAGATGATCCCACTGTAAAGACAAAGTTAATGTGAGTGAATTGTGTACTTTGTTAGATGTGGTACTGTAAATGTTTAGTGGCTTACCCTTCTTTTGTCTTTGTAGGATGGGACAGGTTGCTACGGTGTGTTCTTCATTGGCATTGTATAAGCAGAGGTTGAAGTTACGTCTTCTGATCTTTTCCACTTGTGTTAATGGTCCCTTAATTATACCTATTTCCATAGGTGTGTGTTGATAACCTGTCTTTTCTGGATTAGAGACTAATGATCTTCTTTGGGAATGGTCAGATGCTAATCTTACTGTGTGTCGTTCCCTTAACCTACAATCTAGTGTGGTACCAATTTAATCAGCCCATTTAGGGTGTCAGGCATGTCTAGCCTAGAAAGTTCTAAGGCTGATTTTACAGCTAGTAATTCCTTATCACCTATCGAATAATTTACCTCTAAAAACCTTTCCTAATGTTTTCATCTAGGTACTCCCTGAGGTGTTCTTTTTGGGAGAGGGGGTAAATTTTACCGTAAGGTATTACTGATCCAGGTATTATGTCAATAGGACAGTCGTATATCCTATGTGGTGGAAGTGATTCAGCTTCTTTTATATCAAATACTTCACTCAAGTCCTGATAGTATGTTGGAATAGTGGTGTTTAAAACTCATATTGTTTGATGTGGGAAACAAGTGGTTAAAGTGGTTAAACAGTAATGAGATTCAAATTTAATCTTAGATGTAACCCAATCTATACTTGCGTTATGTTTAACCAACCATGAGCTGAGGGAATTATAACGAAACTTAAGTATTCTGTATGTCCTTCTGATGTGGCTATAAGCAAAGGAATGGTATGTTGGGTTAGGTCCATTATGTATCAAAGATCCATCAATTACTTTTACAAAAATGGGGTTGTGCTTTACAATATAAGGAATTTTATTATTTTTAACAAAAGTGGCATCAATGAAACAACCAAATATCCCTGAGTCAATAATAGCATCAGTCCTGATTTGTAGATGATCCCACTGTAAAGACAAAGTTAATGTGAGTGAATTGTGTACTTTGTTAGATGTGGTACTGTAAATGTTTAGTGGCTTACCCTTCTTTTGTCTTTGTAGGATGGGACAGGTTGCTACGGTGTGTTCTTCATTGGCACTGTATAAGCAGAGGTTGAAGTTACGTCTTCTGATCTTTTCCACTTGTGTTAATGGTCCCTTAATTATACCTATTTCCATAGGTGTGTGTTGATAACCTGTCTTTTCTGGATTATAAACTAATGATCTTCTTTGGGAATGGTCAGATGCTAATCTTACTGTGTGTCGTTCCCTTAACCTATGATCTAGTGTGGTACCAATGTAATCAGCCCATTTAGGGTGTCAGGCATGTCTAGCCTAGAAAGTTCATCCTTTAGAGTATCACTGAGTCCCAGTCTGAATTGTTTTTTTTAAAGAAATATCATTCCATAATGAGTCAGTCGCCCACATTTGGAAATCAGTAATGTACTCTTCTACAGGGCTCTTCCCTTGTTTTAAGGCTTTTAATTTTGTCTCAGCATTTATCTGAGTGTTGCTATCCTCATACAGGGATGCCATGGAGCTAAAAAATTGCTCTAATGAATTTAAGTTTTGGCTATTGGATTCAAAGAAGCGGTTAGCCCAAGTCTTCGGTTCACCTGTGAGATATGAAATGGTTGTGCAAACTTTTATTTTTTCAGAGTGGTAGGTTCTAGGCTTCATAGAGAAAAAAAGATGGCATGCATTCTTAAAATCTCTAAATTCGCTTATTTTACCTGAGAAGAGGGCTGGGGGATTAATTTGTGGTTCAGGTGGTTCTGATGTTTTAGGTGCAACTATGTCTTTAATTACATTTTTTAATGCAGTATTTTCAGCTTGGAGTTCAGTTAGGCCTCTAGCCAAATAATCGATTTTCTGGTTAAGTTTGTCAAACTCTGTTTTTATTTCTTGGGGATCCATCTACTTGTTTTTTTGTGGCTTGATTATTATGTAAGGTATTGTTTACCTTTTTAGTAAATGTATGCTTTGTAGCTGAGGTATTGATCACCAAGAGGAATTGGAACCCACATGGTTTTGAATATATCAGTAAGTTAATTATGTAGTACAATTTCCTCAATATATGGGTATTGAAGGAAATTGGAAAATTACCAGAGCAGAAATGGAATGTTAAGTAATGCTATCTGTAGTTATGCAGCATGTATCAAATTGATTAACAAGTATCAAAATACAGTGGGGCAAAAAAGTATTTAGTCAGCCACCAATTGTGCAAGTTCTCCCACTTAAGAAGATGAGAGAGGCCTGTAATTTTCATCATAGGTATACCTCAACTATGAGAGACAAAATGTGGAAACAAATCCAGACAATCACATTGTCTGATTTGGAAAGAATTTATTTGCAAATTATGGTGGAAAATAAGTATTTGGTCACCTACAAACAAGCAAGATTTCTGGCTCTCACAGACCTGTATCTTCTTTTTAAGAGGCCCCTCTGTCCTCCACCCATTACCTGTATTAATGGCACCTGTTTGAACTTGTTATCAGTACAAAAGTAGAACTGTTTGGTAGAAACACAACTTGTCGTGTTTGGAGGAGAGAGAACACCGCTGTTTCTCTGCAAAGGGAACAGGACAACTGATCCGTGTACATGAACGAATGAATGGGGCCATGTATCGTGAGATTTTGAGTGCAAACCTCCTTCCATCAGCAAGGGCATTGAAGATGAAATGTGGCTGGGTCTTTCAGCATGACAATGATCCCAAAAACACTGTGAAGACTTACAGAAAATGTTTGATCTCTGTCATTGCCAACAAAGGATATATAACAAAGTATTGAGATGAACTTTTGATATTGACCAAATACTTATTTTCCACCATAATTTGCAAATACATTTTTTACAAATCAGACAATGTGATTGTCTGGATTTGTTTCCACATTTTGTCTCTCATAGTTGAGGTATACCTATGATGAAAATTACAGTCCTCTCTCATCTTCTTAAGTGGGAGAACTTGCACAATTGGTGGCTGACTAAATACTTTTTTGCCCCACTGTATGTTGCAATGCTGTTAACGTATTCAGCAGTGGAGAGTTTGTATCGACTTGATCAGCTGTGAGTTCATAAGCGATATTAAGTTACAAGCTTGCTTACTGAAACAATGAATATTACGAATTCAGGTAAATAGTACTAGAAAGTTCAAGTAAACTTTACTGTGAAATTATACTTGCCTTTGTCTTGAATTAGACAATAGAGAAACTGGGGATGTCAGCGTGCAGTCAGGAGTGACGGAACTACTTGAGAGCGAATGTCAGCTCGAGGTCCGGTGGAAAAGAGGAAGTTCCGATGTTGGTATTCCACTGAGCAAATACACTGACAGCTAGAACTGAGGCTGTAGTGGAAGTTTTAAGCTGCTGTTTAGAAAAAGCAGGTAGATTGTCACAGGTGGAATTAACTTTAGCTAGTTGAGGCTGAAAACATTCAGCAAAGCTTGACGATCATGAGAGACAGGAGGGTGGATCCAATCTGTAGCTGGAACAAAATAATCAAGCAAAGGTGTGCAGAGGAAGTGATGTTTTATAGAGAAGGTGAAAAATAGGTGGTAATTGCTTAAAGGGACCTTACATTACCCCTACCCCGCATGCCCAATGTCTTGGGGTCACACTTGACTCAGATCTTTCTTTCACTCTTTACATTCAGTCCTTGGCTAAATCCTGCTGCTTCCACCTTAAAAACATCTCTAAAATTAGACATTTCCTTACACAAGACACAACTAAGATTTTAATCCACTCTCCCAAACTTTCCCGCCTCGATTACTGCAACTTTGTCCTCTCTGGTCTCCCCACCTGTCACCTAGCTCCTTTACAATCCATAATGAATGCCTCTGCCAGGCTCATCGTCCTTACATGTCACTCTTCATCTGCTGCACCTCACTGCCAATCCCTTCACTGGCTTCCTCTTGCCAGGATTAAACACAAAATTCTCACTCTGACATACAAAGCCCTCAACTGCACTGATCCCCCCTATATCTCAGACCTAGTGTCTAGATACTCTCCCTCCCGCCCCCTTCATTCTGCTCATGACCTCCAACTCTCCTCCTCTCTTGTTACCTCCTCACACTCCCGCTTATAGGACTATATATATATATATATATATATATATATATATATATATATATATACTGTATATATACTGTATATATATATTAATTTAAAATTTAAAAAATAATTCAAGGGTTCAGTATATAAAGGGACAGAAATAATAAAAAATGGTTTAGTTATGCATTGCCAAAAAAACTTTATAATATACTTTTATTATTTATTTAACCTCTTTTCATTTAATTGGTTCCTCCAAATAAGGCAAGTAGTGGGGGAGTTTGTAAATATGAACTAACATCTTGTTTGCTACATTTGTTTTTTATTGCCAATGTTTAGACTTGGCTAATACATTATTCTATAGCAAGACAATATAGATGTCTTGTAATTACAAGGAATTTTCTATCCATTTAAAGAGGTATGGAACTCATTTTTTTCTTTTATGGTTCAGATAGAACATATATTTTTAAATAACTTTTCAATTTA
Organism: Bombina bombina; assembly: GCF_027579735.1. Taxonomy (NCBI): domain Eukaryota; kingdom Metazoa; phylum Chordata; class Amphibia; order Anura; family Bombinatoridae; genus Bombina; species Bombina bombina. The sequence continues at coordinate 1,171,789,378 of NC_069500.1, forward strand.
CTTCTATTATCAATGCTGCGTCATTCTCTTGTTATCCTTTACTGACGGAACAGCAATGCATTACTGGGAGCTAGTAATCCAATTACAAGAGGAATATATTTGCAGCCACCAATCAGCAGCTAGCTCCCAGCTTCTGAGTCTACCTAGGCATGCTTTGCAACAAAGTATATACCAAGAGAACTAAGAAAATTAGATAATAGAAGTAAACTGCAAAATGTTATTTAGAATTCTGGTGCTATTCACTTTCATCTAGCTAATAGCCATTACATGGCTGCTAAAAAGATACCACCATCAAGCAGTTTGCAAAGCGTATTTAAATTGTATGCTTACCAAAGTATGTCAGCTTAAAGGGTTTTTCTTTATGCAGCATTTACATTGACTCTATTACTGGCTTTCAGTTTGTATTACTGTTTATAGAATTAATAAATTGTTAAATGGCTGGAATGCCCTTTACAAATGGTATTACCAAATAAAACAAGTAAAAGTATTTAATTAATTTCTATGTGAAACTCCTATGTTTAGCTAATATATATGTTTCTTAATATATATTTTTAATTATTAGTTATTTACTACTTTAATATAAAATATTTCATAATGTAATATATATTAAATTTATATAGGTGTCGTTTTTTTATATAATGTAATTCTTAATTATTCATGTGATTTTTTTTGAGTATTTGACTCAATAAAATCACATGAATAATTAAGAATTAGGCTGACTCTAATATTTTATATAAAAAATGGCACCTACATAAATAAAAAATATATTAAATCATGACATTTTATATATTAAATTAGTAAAAAATTCATAAATAAAAATATATATAACAAGAATCATATATATACTAACAAAACATAGGAGTTTCACATAGAAGTTAAATAAATAGCTGTTATTGTTAACTAAATAGTTTTTATAAATACTTTTAAAATATGCTTGTATGTTGAGTTGATCTACGGTGGAAAATGTGAAACAAATCTTATATATATCATTAGGTTGGATTTGCTAAGCAACAGTTCTCCTTTAAATACTTAGTGCCCAGACTTTATGTAGAAAGAATTGCCTGGCGTGACCATATGTACCTTTAATGCCCAAATGGGATCCAAATATAGAGCACTCTCAAAGTTCAATGTGCAGTCCAATGTACTAACTGGACTCAGTGTTAGGGCTCAAAATGAGACAAAGTGCTAAAGATAGGTGAAATGAGCTTACCCTAAAGCACCCAGCTCCACGTGTGCAGCGTGATCCCTATGACCTCCCTCTTCAGACGTCACCGGGGGGTGTATGGAGAGCTCCTTAGCTGAGTGGCTCGCTGCTATGCAGTACCGTATGCACTGTGGTATGTCTCAAACTCCTCTCAGGGTCCCGCTGGGCAGTCTGTAATCAGCTCCTGGTCAGCTCAGTGGAGGAATATAGATAGGGATTTACCTCAATACGTGCTCAACGCTTCAAAGGGTCAGAACATAAGCAGAGCAAGAAGAAGGCGAAGCGGAGCTCCAATTAAAACTAAACAAATTTGATTGATTTAGGTTAAAATGTACACACATATGTGCAGAGAAAATGGGGGTCAGAGCATAGCTACTCTGACCGCATTTTCTCTGCACATATGTGTGTACATTTTTACCTAAATCAATAAAATTTGTTTAGTTTTAATTGGAGCTCCGCTTTGCCTTCTTCTTGCTCTGGATTTGCTAAGCAACATACTCTGAGACACTCATTTTCTAGTTACTGAATGATAAATAAAAATTGGGGTAGGGTTACGTTGAACATCTCATGATATCCCTAGTCAAAAAGGACCATCATCCTGGAGCATTCAGAAGTCATTAATGACTTCAGACAAGTCATCAGGAGTCATCCAGAATTATGCCCACTGATGACAAGCATGATGATGTCTGATGATGTTTAAAAGACTTCTTAAGTAGTTTGATGATAATTGACTCCAGGATGGTCTCTAAAATAATCCTCTTTTTCTTGGGATATTTGTGTACTTGTTAAGTGAAAGAGTAAAGTATGAAAAATAGAAATGAGTATCACTTTACAGCAGAAAAAATATTTATTAACGCTTTTCCTTTCACAATTAACCCCACCAATGTAAATGTGCACTTAGTTATATCTTATGAACCACTTTGTCTTGGCCAGTTTTAGTTTTATAATACTACATTAGTGGGGTGTTTTTTTACTAGTGTATACTTATATACTTTTGTTATAACCACCAAAAAAAAAAAAATCCACATATATTCCTTTTTACGGCTCTTGTACTCTTCAAACAAATAAAATACAAAATAAGTCATTAGTGCACAAGTATAATATTATTATTTTAAGCCACAAATCAATATCAACCTTTAATACTAAAGAAAGTATTAAAAAGGATATTGCAATGGCTAAGGCTAAGAGCACTAATAAATAATTTTGCTCTTAATACAAGTGCAGTGTGGTGCAGCTTTATGTTGACTATGTAAATTATCCCTGGAGAGGAGATATAACAACTACCACTTATACTGCAGATAAGGTGTGTGTATATTTTGGGCAGTTGCAGCTTACAGCAGCAAATATTTTATTTACCAAAATATATGGTGATCACACAATATTAAATTCTATTCTGATTAATGCTAATTTTAAAACTTTAAGGATGAAGAGTTGGAGACACAATTAGCAATTTTGACACTAGAATAAATTATCTTATTTTCAATAAGTAGGAAATATATAAATTGCAAGTTAACCTTTGTCCCTTAAATTAGCATAAATAAGTTTAGCTGTTTGAAACTGTTATCAAACCAAATTTATCCAATTAGTATATTCAAAACAAAAAACAGTATCTTTTTTTATTAGAACATAATATAAAAGTTAGGATGCCTTTTTATGCCGAAAAGGATGCCTGGTATACTAATGATTCAGCAACATTAGTATAATGCAAAGTGTGATATGGATTCATTAAAGGGACAAAAATAAACAAATTTATTTCTATTATAACTTTTCTTTGTTCTCTTGATATCCTCTGTTTAAAAGTAAAGATATGTAGGCTTATAGGAGCTTTGGGACCTGCACGTACTTTCAGCAATCTATGTCAGCAGCAGACCTCCCAAGTGTCACTATTTTAGAGGGAGAGTCCATAATTGTGATCTCTGTACCTTATGTCCCTATTTGCAGAATTTCCATTAGCCCTACCCATGGACAAACCAGACACCCTCATGAACCACCCAGATACACCCACAACCCCTTCCACTAACCAAGCATGGTCCCTACTCTCCCAACAATGCCTACCCACAAAAGTTGGCCCCTGCCAACCTCCTTAAGTCTCTAATACGTAGCCTCAAATTTTGAGAGGTACAGGTATGTTGCAGCGTTTGCAATTATGTATAACACTGCTATAAATATTGTTGCAAATCCTGCTCACAGATGGCTAAATACACATGCATGCTCCTGAGCTCACCTAGAATTACTCTTAAACAAAGGATACAAAGAGATCTAAGGGAAAAAATGTAAACTGGAAAATTGTCTAACCCCTTAACAACCAATGCAGTACCCTGTACTGTGTTGGTCATTTAGCCCTTAAGAACCAGTACCGTACCTTGTATGGCAGTGCTGTTCTGGGCCTCTTTTGTCTGCGATCTCACTAACAGTGGCAAGATTGCGATATTTATGCATACCCCAAGAGTTGGCCACTGTGTCCAAGGTTTTTCTAAGCACATATAAGAGAAAGAAAGCAAAGGATAGTTGTACCTTGTTTGAGTCAAAATTCAAGGGGTAATTATCAGTGCTTATATTTGCTTACCCTAGAATTGATATAGTCTTAGGCAAAAATATATATAGATTTATGTACAAAATGCAAATAGAATTGCAAAAAAGGAGTGGTATTACGAGTCTTGAATTGACAGGCTCACCGCTCACTTTTTTGGCCAGACTCAGAAATACCGCAAATCCACTTACGTCAATTGCGTATCCTATATTTTTAATGGGACTTGCATAGCGCCGGTATTACGAGTCTGACCAAAAGTGAGCGGTACAGCCTCTCCTGTCAAGACTGGTACCGCATTTTAAAGTCAGTAGTTAAGAGTTTTACACTACAACGCCGTAGCATAAAACTATTAAAGGGACACTGAACCCAAAAAAAAATATTTTGTTATTCAGATAGAGCATGCAATTTTAAGCAACTTTCTAATTTACTCCTATTATCAATGTTTCTTCGTTCTCTTGCTATTTCTATATAAAAAAGAAGGCATCTAAGCTCTTTTCTTGGTTCAGAACTCTGGACAGCAGTTTTTGATTGGTGGATGAGTTTATCCACCAATCAGCAAGGACAACCTAGGTTGTTCACCAAAAATGGGCCGGTATCTAAACTTGCATTCTTGCATTTCAAATAAAGATACCAAGAGAATAAAGAACATTTGATAATAGGAGTAAATTAGAAAGTTGCTTAAAATGTCATGCTCTATCTGAATCACAAAAGAAAACAATTTGGGTTCAGTGTCCCTTTAACTAAAGTGCTAAAAAGTACACTAACAACCATAAACTACCTATTAACCCCTAAACCGAGGCCCCCCCACATCGCAAACAATAAAATAAATATTTTAACCCCTAATCTGCCGAACCGGACATCGCCGCCACTATAATAAATATATTAACCCCTAAACCGTCGCACTCCCGCCTCGCAAACACTAGTTAAATATTATTAACCCCTAATCTGCCGTTCCTAACTTCGCCGCCACCTACCTACATTTATTAACCCCTAATCTGCCGCCCCAACGTCGCCGACACTATATTAAAGATATTAACCCCTAAACCTAAGTCTAACCCTAACCCCCCCTAACTTAAATATAATTACAATAAATCTAAATAAAATTACTATCATTAACTAAATTATTCCTATTTAAAACTAAATACTTACCTATAAAATAAACCCTAAAATAGCTACAATATAACTAATAGTTACATTGTAGCTAGCTTAGGGTTTATTTTTATTTTACAGGCAACTTTGTATTTATTTTAACTAGGTACAATAGTTATTAAATAGTTATTAACTATTTAATAACTACCTAGATAAAATAAATACAAAAGCACCTGTAAAATAAAACCTAACCTAAGTTACACTAACACCTAACACTACTCTATAATTAAATAAATTACCTAAACTAAATACAATTAATTACAATGAAATAAAATTACCTAAAGTACGAAAAAAAACCCCACTAAATTACAGAAAATAATAAAATAATTACAAGATTTTTAAACTAATTACACCTAATCTAATCCCCCTAACAAAATAAAAAAGCCCCCCAAAATAAAAAAAGCCCTACCCTATACTAAATTACAAATAGCCCTTAAAAGGGCCTTTTGCAGGGCATTGCCCCCAAGTAATCAGCTCTTTTACCTGTAAAAAAAAGTACAAATACCCCCAACATTAAAATCCAACACCCACACAACCAACCCTTCTCTAAAACCCACCCAATCCCCCCTTAAAAAAACCTAACACTAACCCCTTGAAGATCACCCTAACTTGAGAAGTCTTCACCCAACCGGGCAGAAGTCCTAAACGAATCCGGCAGAAGTGGTCCTCCAGACGGGCAGAAGTCTTCATCCAACCGGGCAGAAGTGGTCCTCCAGACAGGCAGAAGTCTTCATCCAGACGGCATCTTCTATCTTCATCCATCCGGCGCGTAGGGGGTCCATCTTCAAGACATCCGACGTGGAGCATCCTCTTCAAAAGACGGCCAATGACTGAATGAAGGTTCCTTTAAATGACATCATCCAAGATGGCGTCCCTTCAATTCCGATTGGCTGATAGAATTCTATCAGCCAATTGGAATTAAGGTAGAAAAAATCCTTTTGGCTGATGCAATCAGCCAGTAGGATTGAGCTGGCATTATATTGGCTGTTCCAATCAGCCAATAGAATGCCAGTTCAATCCTATTGGATGATTGCATCAGATAATAGGATTTTTTTCTACCTTAATTCCGATTGGCTGATTGAATTCTATCAGCCAATCGGAATTGAAGGGACACCATCTTGGATGACATCATTTAAAGGAACCTTCATTCAGTCGTCGGCCGTCGTTTAAAGAGTATGCTCCGCATTGGATGTCTTGAAGATGGACCCACTCCGCGCCGGATGGATGAAGATAGAAGATGCCATCTGGATGAAGACTTCTGCCCGTCTGGAGGACCACTTCTGCCTGTTTGGATGAAGACTTCTGCCCGTCTGGAGGACCACTTCTGCCGGATTCATTGAGGACTTCTGCCTGGTTGGGAGAAGACTTCTCAAGGTAGGGTGTTCTTCAAGGGGTTAGTGTTAGGTTTTTTAAGGGGGATTGGGTGGGTTTTAGAGTAGGGTTTTTTGTGTGGGTGGTGGGTTTTAATGTTGGGGGGTATTTGTACTTTTTTTTTACAGGTAAAAGAGCTGATTACTTTGGGGCAATCCCCCGCAAAAGGCCCTTTTAAGGGCTGTTTCTAATTTAGTGTAGGGTAGGGCTTTTTTTATTTTGGGGGCTTTTTTTATTTTGGGGGCTTTTTTTATTTTGTTAGGGGGATTAGAGTAGGTGTAATTCGTTTAAAAATCTTGTAATTATTTTATTATTTTCTGTAATTTAGTGTTTTTTTCCGTACTTTAGATAATTTTATTTAATTGTAATTAATTGTATTTAGTTTAGGTAATTAATTTAATTGTAGTGTAGTGTTAGGTGTAATTGAAGCTTAGGTTAGGTTTTATTTTACAGGTAAATTTGTCTTTATTTTAACTAGGTATTTATTAAATAGTCAATTACTATTTAATAACTATTGTACCTAGTTAAAATAAATACAAAGTTGCCTGTAAAATAAAAATAAACCCTAAGCTAGCTACAATGTAACTATTAGTTATATTGTAGCTAGCTTATTGTTTATTTTATAGGTATTTAGTTTTAAATATGAAGGATTTAGTTAATTGTAGTAATTTTATTTAGATTTATTTAAATTATATTTAAGTTAGGGGGTGTTAGGGTTAGACTTAGATTTAGGGGTTAATAACTTTATTATAGTGGCGGCAACGTTGGCGGTGGCAGATTAGGGGTTAATAAATGTAGGTAGGTTGCTACGACATAGGGGGCGGCAGATTAGGGTTTAATAATTAAAATGTAGGTGTCGGCGATGTTCGGAGCAGCAGATTAGGGGTTCATAAGTATAATGTAGGTGGCGGCAGTGTCCGGAGAGGCAGATTAGGGGTTAATAATATAATGCAGGTGTCGGCGATGTCAGGAGCGGCAGATTAGGGGTTAATAAGTGTAAGATTAGGGGGGTTTAGACTCAGGGTTCATGTTAGGGTGTTAGGTGTAAACATAAATTGTATTTCCCCATAGGAATCAATGGAGCTGCGTTAGGAGTTTTACGCTGCTTTTTTACAGGTGTTAGGTTTTTTTTCAGCTGGCTCTCCCTCATTGATTCCTATTGGAAAATCATGGACAAGCACATTTTACCTGCTTACCGTTAACGTATTGAGGTGAGATGTGGAGCAAAATTTTGCTTTTCGCTCACTTTTTTGCGGCTAACGCCGGGTTTGTAAAAACCCGTAATACCAGCACTGTCTGTAAGTTAGCGGTGAGCAAAAACTGCTCGTTATCACCGCACCCCTGTTAACGCATCATACTAGGTGAGTGTATGATGAATTGCATAGGGAATATTATATACAACCAAAAGATTGAAACAATTTAACAAATCAATATTATGTATTTAAATTAAACAGATATATATTGTGACTGCAACTATGTTACATTGAGAAAAAGTGAATGGAAGTGCTAATGTTAAAACATAAGAAATTGTGTGAAAGTTTAAAAATATTATAAAAATAAATTGAGTGATAGTGAAATTTAATAATCTATTAAATTTTCTATAATCCATTTTGGTAAAATTATGGAATCTTGTGAATGAAGGTAATTAATGTGTTATAAAATATGCAGGTATGGGGATAAAAATATTTTGTGCCCTTGAAGAGACGTGAGTGAAAAATAGAAAATGAAAAAATAAAGAGGAAAAAAAAGTGACATGAACAACTTATTATTAAAGCGTAGTGCTGGGATTTGAATCAGTGTATGTAAGACGTATAAATGAACTATTAACCCCTTAATGACAACTGACTTACCAGGTACGTCATGCATTAACAAGTAGTTAATGACAATGGACGTACCTGGTACGTCAGTTGTCTAAGAGAGTGCTGGAAGCGATCGCAATCGCTTCCAGCAGCTCTCAGGGTATTGCAGTGATGCCTCCATATGGAGGCATCCTGCAATACCTTTTTAGAAGACTCCGATGCAGAGAGAGCCACTCTGTGGCCCTCTCTGCACCGGTAGCGATGGTGCCGGTTCGTTGGTGGGTGGGAGCGTAACAGGGAGGCGGGTGGGCGGCCCATCGCTACCCGGCATCCGGTTCCTAGAAGTGCAATGTGCACGCCGGGTGCCGGGAGCGTGCGGGGGGCACGCGTGCGCGTGCATGTGCGCGCGTGCGCGCGCGCATTACCTGGCACTGACACTGACACCAATGAGGAGGGAAGAGGGGGGGGGGAAGATGTTTTAATCAAATAATATAAAAGGATTTGGAAAGGGGAGGGGGATAGAGGTATTGTGGGGGGCTGCTACACTACAGAAAACATAAAAAAAAACAAAAGAACAAAAAACACTTTTGTTTTTGGGGCAAATTGGGTACTGGCAGACAGCTGCCAGTACCCAAGATGGCCGCAATTAGATAGAGGAGAGGGTTAGAGAGCTGGGGGGGGGGATCATGGAGGTTGGGGCTAAGGCAGGAGTCCATCACAGCTAAAATATTTTATTTTTTTTATAAAAAAAAAAAAAACTCCTTTTATTTAGTACTGGCAGACTTTCTGCCAGTACTTAAGATGGCGGGGACATTTGTGGGGTGGGGGAGGGAAGAGAGCTGTTTGGGAGGGATCAGGGGGTGGGATGTGTCAGGTGGGAGGCTGATCTCTACCCTAAAGCTAAAATTAACCCTGCAAGCTCCCTACAACCTACCTAATTAACCCCTTCACTGCTGGGCATAATTTACGTGTGGTGCACAGCAGCATTTAGCAGCCTTCTAATTACCGAAAATCAATGCCAAAGCCATATAAGTCTGCTATTTCTGAACAAAGGGGATCCCAAAGAAGCTTTTACAACAATTTGTGCCATAATAGCACAAGCTGTTTGTAAATAATTTCAGTGAGAAACCTAAAATTGTGAAAAATGTAAAGTTTTTTTTATATTTGCTCACATTTGGCGGTGAAATGGTGGCATAAAATATACCAAAATGTGCCTAGATCAATACTTTGGGTTGTCTTCTAACAAAAAATATATACATGTCAAGGGA